>NC_056725.1:1379311830-1379379330 GCF_019279795.1 Protopterus annectens | reverse complement strand
CTTCATGTATTGTTCCCACAATTCATTTTTTGTACATAATTTGCTCTTACCTTTTTCTAGAAATCCCACTGCCAGTTCAGTTTTTATAATTATTATAACTATCCTTGTTGCACTAACAATCAGACATTCACAAGCTTTTTATGATTAAAGTAAACTAACCTTAAAAGGGCTATCTTCTGTGACCTACTATACAGAGGCACAGTCAACTAATCTAAAAGGGTGGCAAAAGCCAAACACACTCTGGCTAGGCTTATAAATGCCCTAGGGCAGATAGCCTAGTATCAACCTATGAACCTAAACAAATAATTTACTCATTTAAGTACATATTGCATAACACTTTTATGTGCAGTAATTAGATCAGACAAATAAAAGGAGTCATAATGATGCCAGTTCACAAACACAAAATAATGTTAACTAATGTTGGCTATCTTCTGATTTATGTACAACAAGCTATTCCTGATTCTGAGTTATTTCTCCGACTCTAAATAATAGGGCAGAACTGCTATATATCAGTAGGCAGATGTTCATAATGTCAGTCCAGTGTTGATCCAGTAACGTTTAGCACCCTTCTATCTGATTAAGTTCCTCATGTAACTTACTACCTTGGAAAACAGAGAGGAGTATATGTTAGAAATGTCAAAAAATGACTAGAGATAAACTATTTCTCTTTCAAGCACTTTTCTGATTCAGAATAACTCTTTCTCCTTTCTAGTGTTTTCAGAAAAAGAGGACTAATCAAATGTCTGAAAGACCCTTAGCTTCATAAGTTGATAAGCAAGAACTAGGCAATCCATCTGTAGACCATTATGAGTCTGGCCAATAACCCAGATTCAGATGTTCTCTCCCATCTTCAGGGATAGCAGTGCAAAGGCAAACTGTGGAAAATTTCAGATGTTTTACCAGTTATCTAGGCGTATCTTGAAGGTGGCAAGAGTGCTACTCTGCTTGACATGTAGTAAGAGTTTGTTCTAGAGGTGGGGAATACACTGGGATATTAGTCTATCATACCAACATGGTTTATTTAATTGTTGATGGAAATTCAGCTCCTTTAACCTTGTATTTGAGGAACTATTTTCCATGAGGATGGAAGGTCAAATAGGTTTGGATTTTTCATGGCTCAAAAGGCTAGACACAGATCCCTACTGAGGAATTTATAAGAAAATTAATATAGAGAGAGGGCTGCTAGACTGTCCCAGTAGGTAAGATTTTAGTGGACACTGTTCTTTTTTAAGGCTTGGCTCAAGGGCTACCTTTAATAGATCACAACTTTTTGCTGCTCTGCAACATACAAAATGTTGACTGAAAATCAGGTCGTCTACAAATGATTTCACAGGTTGCTCCCCAGAAATGTGCACTGCTGGAGAACTGTTGCATGACTTGATGCAAGTGGTATCTGAAGTGTCCAGATCCGTGGATCACTGCACTAGTTTATTAATACTGGTGGTCAGAGATCCTTGGATATGTGGCTTTGGTACTTTAGCTGATGCTTAGCAAACCACAGATTTTTCTAATGCAGATAGATTATAGGCATTTGTATGTGTCCATTCTAAACTCTATCAGATGTTTTCAGTTATATTTCAAGCAATCACACTTAAACATATTTGACCAGTAAATTATAGAGAGCTGTTGGAAATTATGCCCTAAAGGGAGAGTTAGTTTTTCAAACTTCTTAATGTCACCTCCCCGAATGAGCATCTATTGGGAAGTCCATGTCTGTGTGGTATATAGCAGAATGAAAGGTGCTCAGTGGTTACCTCATATCCCCCTAATACCAACAAGACTGTGTATGAGCCATATCCACATTGTCCGGGTTGTATGAAAGTCACACATTTTCCACATTATCCATTTCTGGGTTTCATACATCCCTGAGATATTGTGATGTAACCATGTAAACCTAAACTATACATCAGTTTGTTTGTGTCTTTAGGCTTTTCCTGGTTAGGGGTTGCCACAGTGGAACTCTGCTCCGCTAATGATCGGTAGTTGATTTTTACGTGCCGGGGTTACCAGCCCTGACGCACAACCTTCAACGAAGGTACGCCCATTCACGCATGTCTCCATGCAGAAGACGCTCTAGCTGAGAATCGAACCGGACAGCGTCTTACTGAGAGGCGACAATGCTACCGCAGCACCACCACTGCGGGTCTAAACTATACATCAGTAGCTTACTATATTGCCCACTAGATTAGTGTTAACCCTTTCAAGGGGCTGAAATTTATAACCACTGTGAATTTCCTGCCATATTTGTAGACCTACAGCTTTGAAAGGCTCTATGCTATTTCCTAGGCATTGTGTTTTATTATAGCAATATATGAACTCTTCAATAATTGATGACTGAGGTACACCACTGAGTGTTTTTGTCCCTGCTGAGTTACTTAGCTCAGTATGGTCCCCACACTATGGTTTGAGGTACTGACCTGTATCACAAACCTCTGTCTATAGTCAAGGCCAGCCAGTACTGTGGCTCTATTCAGGACCATTTTTTGCTTTCTTCAAAGCCTGCTTAGAGGCTAGAGTCCATGCCACCCATTTTTTGACAGGTCTGTAAGAGATCAAATCACCGTGCTGTAGTGAGGAACACATTTCCTACAATGTCTTGCAGTCCAAAGAGATGGTCTCACCCATATTTTATTTTGACTGTAGAAACAGACCATGGTTAGATAGCATCTGCCACAACAGGTTCTGATCTTATGCTGCCATTACATGCCAGTTGCACAAGATAAGAAGCTTCTGCTATTCATAGCTTGCACTTCCTCATCTTTTAACTGTCCACCTGTCCTATTGACTGTTTTTGGCATATCTGTAACACATTTCACATGTTGTTGTCATACTAGACTACAGCTAGTGATGTAATCTACAAAAGCCAGAGCAAAATCTCCAGCACTTCCTAGGATGTTATCAGCCAGCCTTTGGTAGTCACTATGGCATTCATCAGCTGAAAGGGCATCTTTAAAGCCTCATGCATCCCAAATGGAGTAACAGTACCTAACATTCCCTTGCTTTTTGGGTCAAATATCTAGCACTGCCCACCTGCACTACAGAATCATTTGTCCTAGGCATGGGCCTCTGTCTTTGTGTAACTCATTTCTCATAGTCAGTGTTTAATGTGGTGCTGTCATCCCTTTTAGGAACCGGAACCACAGGAGAAGCAGAAGGACTGCTGGACTTTTGGACTACCTTCACATTCAGTCTATCCTGTAACTCCTTTTGCATAGTCTGCCATGCTTTTTAAGGACACAGCAGGAAGCCTCTTTTATTGGCTGTTGCATTCCTCTGTCCACATAGTTGGTTATTTTAGTGCATCATAGCTTACATATAAATATTTTGTCACTCTCCTAACTTGAAGAGATCATGACTATATCAGCCACTGATATGTTCAACACAGCTTTATTGAGAAGATCTAATAGGTAGTCCCCCATCTTCTCCAAACCATTACAGGTACTAGACCATTAAGGCTTCCCTGTCCTGCGTTTAACATACTGACATGAGATAGCTTACACTTCTGATTCCAGCCTGGAAGTTCGTTTATATTATTAATGGCATTCACAGTTTGCAAATGTATGAATGCACCTCCATCGAACCTACTAAAACCGAACTCATCAAATTAACTTTCCTCAAACATTTATTTTTCAGAAACATGACCAAAAATGTCTCTGTATGACTTTGAAGATGGCTGCACACTGATCAACGGCTTAATTTCATCTCTACCTGTGTGAAACCAGAAACTGAGGCAAGGGAGCCATTGAAAATGTCATTTTGGGTAAAATCCATTTACTGGCTAGTAAGTATAATGCCTGGATATCAGCAAAGATGAACTTTAGAGAACCTGAATGAAAATGAGGTAGAAAAGGTACAGAGAAAACACTGTCTGTAAAGACTCCTGTGGCAGTTCAAGCTTCAGCTTTATTACAAAAGATGGCTTCTAGTAATTTAGAGGAAAAAATAAATCAAATGTACTCAGAGGTGATTAAAATCAATGGAACACTAAAGGAATATATAAACTCAAATAACAAAAGACTAGAAAAATAAAAGAAACTTTAACTAGTTATTGAGATGAACTGATAAAGCTGTAAAAATCAGAGGATGAAATGAAGAAAAAGCTGACTGAATATGAGGCTTCTCAAGAAGAGCTATTTAAAAAAGAATAATAGCATTAGAAGGCAAAGCATGCAGACAATTCACTGTACATGAGAAACTGGCAGGAATAGACTGTATTCATTTTATGAAAGCACAATTGAGCAACTGTGGTGGTATTCCACAGCAAGATGTATTAACTGAAAGGGGACATCAAGTGTGTGTGTTACAAACCTGGCCATGAGAAAGCAGCCAAGAACTATATTAGTGAAGATGTAATCATGCCAGCAGAAAGAGATGATCCTGACAAAACTGTGGCAGAAGGGAAAAGCCATTAAAATTGGACACAGCAGAGTGTTTGTGGAAAATGTTTATTCACTGTACAACCAGGCAAAAGAAAAGCAAATTTATCCTATCAGTTAGGGAATGTCATGACGGAGGTGTGAGATTCAATCTACTATATCCAGCCATCATCAAAGTATTTTTCCTGGAGGATCAACAATATTTTTTGATGCAGAACAGGCTAAGTTGGAAATAAAAGGTTTATCCAGTGAAAAGAGAGCCAAGAAACACAATGGAACTCTGATTCTAATTTTTCTGATAATAAATCTCATAGAGAGACTTTGCCAGTGAAACTTTTCACAATGTTCCAAAGGAAAATGCTTGAGAAACAGAAAAAAAAACACAGGACCTGATTACAAGTATCAGGAGTACTTTGAACTTGAACCAGACTCTAGTGCTGGGAGATGAACATGATCAGAAAAAAGACCACCATCATTGAAAACAGTGAATACATGTCAGACTGTAACACATCAATTGCATTTGTTTAATATGGCCTCGCAAAAAAAGTGGCTGAGAAAAGACTGAACCTTTGCTAACTTTGCTAAATGTGTGCGTGGACTGTAAAACATATATCCCACATTGCCTCATTAATAATTAGAAGGACACTAAAAGGAAAAAAATAACTAAGTAAAACAATTTTGTTCTTATTAATATTTATGAAAAATATTTTATGATCTAAACTGCATGCTATACAGTGATGCAGCTTTGTACACTATGTAGTCATGGGTATGCTGAATGAGAGGAGTCTTTTCAGTGAATGTTTTATAAGTTAAAGATATTAAAGTAAACAAGTTGCCTTTTAGTTGTAAGAAATATAGGTTTTACAATATAGCAAGAGAAGAATGGCTGGACAGAAGTAAGTTTAACTTAATATAATGCTATGACTTTAGGTTGCAGGGGTTGGTATAAATTGCATCTATTCTATTACATGTAGAATTAAGATGATAGTTTCCCTTGTTTTTAGAAAGGTAGATGTCAACATTGATGTCCTTGGTTTAAGCTATAAATAAATGGGGGTTTTCTGTAAACAAATAGGCTTGAAAAATAGAGACAAAAAATCTGCAGCTGAAGACAGTTAGCCGGGGGGATTCTCTACATTCAGTTTTGTTCTGTTCTGACTGAAATTTATTGTTAGCTTTTTTTTCTCAATGCTAACTTCTTTTACATTGAGACGAGCTGTCTGCAGGTGCAAGCAATTAATCCTGAGAGGTCTGAGCATTCTTTGCTGGGGGGAACGGAAAATTTAAAAAAACAATGGCAAGCAGTTCAGTGAAAAGGTTTGAAATTCTTGGAAATAAATAAATTTAACAGAACAGTACATAATTTAGTTTTATTTTTCACATTTCAAGAGGAATAGAGATAAGAAAAGAAAAATACAACAATCAGTGTAAATGGGAGCACAGGCTATAACATGCACTTTATCAAAAGTAGCTTTAATTTTAGAACAGGTGATGCCTGTGAGTGCAGCTGTGGATGTGGGAAAAATGTTCCTATCTGGAGGGTTAATCTTTATTTGTTAAAAATGTATGGTTTTGTGTATTCATTTGAAGTTAGTAGGGAAATGGAGATGTTCTGAAAATATATTTAGATTTCTGTTTGAATGTTTTCATTAAAGCAAAAAGTCTTGAAAAATTTGACATAGGTTCAGATGGAGATGAGAAGAAAAAAGAATTTATGTACTTACCATAACGTTCCATGTGAGTTGTTTATCTCGCCTTTATTCTCACTGATGGGTTCGGAGCTAATCCTCGGCTCCGACACGGCCGGTAGCAAAGCTCAAGGTTTGCCAGTAGCTCGAGATCAAGCCCCTTATCCCACAATGCACTGCTGGAATTATCTCAGATCTTGTTTGCTGCAAATATATATATATATATATATATATATATATATATATATATATATATACATAAACCTTTATCCTACTCTAAAAGGGAAACTCTTTCCAAAGGAAAGAAGTACTGAGGAGCCAGGATAGTACTAGCCTCTAAGTCTACTGTCAGCCAGGAGGGGGAAGGAGGGAGGGATGTGAGAATAAACGGGAGATAAACAACTCACATGGAATGTTATGGTAAGTACATAACTTCTTTATGTGAAGTTGTTAAATCTTGCTGTTTATTCTCACTGATAGGTAGCGTCCCTAGCACCCTCAATCTTGGGTGGCTCATGGAAGTATGTTTTTCAGTACCGTGGAACCAAAAGAAGACCTGTCCCTGAAAGCCTTATCTACTTTGTAATGTGTGATAAAGGTATGAGGCTTAGACCATGTGGCTGCAGCACAGATATTGTCAAGGGGCAATTTAGCTTGAAAGGCAGAAGACGTACAAATGGCTCTGGTAGAATGAGCCTTAGGTTTGTGTGTCAATGGCATGCTCGCATTCGCATAAATAAGGATATACAATCTGATAACCATTTAGATAAAGTTGTTTTAGCCACTGGATTACCTTTTCTGGCTTCTGAGAAGGATACAAAATGTTGATCTGATTTTCTAATATCCTTAGTTCTGTCAAGATAAAATCTGAGCTGTCTGTGTACATCAAGTTTGTGCAGCATGTATTCCAATTTGTTAGAGTGGTTGGGAAAAAAGACTGGCAGCTCAATGACCTGACTGATATTGGATTCAGAACAGACTTTAGGCAAAAATGAGGGGTTTGTTCTGAGAGATACTCTATCAGCATGGAAAATCATGTAAGGTGGTCTGACAGATAATGCTTGGAGTTCTGACACTATGCGGGCAGAAGTAATGGCCACTAGAAAAATAGCTTTCCAGGATAAATATTTGAAATCACAAGAAGATGCTGGTTCAAAAGTGGGGAGAATAATTTGAGACAGCATAAAGTTCAAATTCCAGGGAGAATAAGGAATTCTGACAGGAGGTCTCATGTGAAGAACACCTTTAAGAAAGGGTTTAGATAACTTATGGCCCATAACATTTGAGCCACCGAATCCAAGGTTGAAATTTGAGATGGCAGCTAACTGGACTCGAACTGTAGCAGCTGCTGCCCCTTCCTTAAAAATCTTTGTCAAAAATTCTAAAATGGATGATAGCGGAGCTTGGAAAGGGTCAATTTTCTGTGTGTTGGCCCAAATTGAGAACTTTTTCCACTTACTACAGTATAATTTCCTGGTGGATGGCTTGTGAGAAGACAAGAGAATTTGTCTTGTATCTTCTGAAATTGATGAAGCCTGGCAATTAGGGGAAGTGGATTAGCCAAGCAGTCAGTTTCAGGGACTGCAGGGAAGGATGGAGGTCCCCTGACGGGTGCATCAGAAGGTCCAGAACTGGGTCCAGGATCCATGGATCTTCCAACAGGTGATGGTGGAGAAACAGGAACCAAATCTGTCAATGCCAGTAGGGGGCTATGAGGATAACAGTCCTTCCCAGCGATTTTGCTTTCTGTAAAAATCTGGGTATCAATGGGAAGGGTGGGAATGCAGAAAGGAGACCCGGGGGCCAATCGTGTACGAGTGCATCTCTCAGGGGATGTCCCGGAGGTGGTATTAGGACAAAGTAGCTTCTGCATTTTGAATTGATGTGGCTGGCAAAGAGGTCGCAGCAAGGCTGGCCCCATTTGCGGAAAATCAACTCCGCAACCTGTTGTTTGAGAGACCACTCATGAGGGAGCAATATCGCCCTGCTTAGCTTGTCCACTATCACATTGGATTTCCCTGGGATGTGCATTGCTAACAGAAAATGCTGGGATGACACAGCCCATTGCCAGACCCTGAGGGCTTCTCAACAAAGGGGGTAAGACTTGGTTCCACCTTGCTTGTTCAAGTATCAGACTACTGACATGTTGTCCATCTGAATTGCAATAGTTCCTAGAGGAACAGAGTCCTGAAAGTACTGCAACGCCAGAAGTACCACTCTCAACTCCAAAACATTAATATGCAGATGTGACTCTTGATCCATCCATGTGCTTTGGGCAGTCCTTCCCTGAAAATGCCCTCGCCACCCTATCAGGGAAGCATCCGTGGTCACAGTGGCTACTGGAGGGGACAAAGGGTCTTCCGATTGTGATATGAAGAGACGGCAACCACCACGAAGGTCTCTCTTGCAAGAACCCGTGATGAGAATCATGTGGTGCATCGGTAGTTTTTGGTAAGACCACTGAGCAAAGAGGAGCCATTGAAGAATTCGCATATGCATCCTTGTGAGTGGTATAGCCAGGATTGCTGCCGCCATCAAACCTAGCACCTTCAAGACCTCTGCTGCCGTAGCTTTGTTTTCTGACACCAGTGAGCTGACATGTTGGCGGAGAAGTGAGACTCTTTCGACTGGAAGACATAGAGTGGTAGTTGAGGTATCTAACTCTGCTCCTATAAAAACGGTATACTGTGATGGCGATAAGGCAGACTTTTTGAAGTTGACTGTAATGCCTAATTGATGGCATAGTGTCAGAGTGTATTGTGTTGCCTGAGTCAATTGATGCCTGGTGGTAGGGGTGAGGAGCCATTCATCTAGGTATGGAAACACCTAGAATGCTAGACACCTCAGGTGAGCTGTGACCACTGCCATGTATTTGGTGAACACTCTGGGGGCTGTAGTGAGACCAAAGGGCAGGGCTTGGAACTGGTAATGATTGGCTCCCAGCCAGAAATGCAGGTAATCTCTGGAGCGTCTGTTCATCTTTATGTGATAGTATCCGTTCTTGAGATCTATGGAGCACATCCAATCGCCTTTCCCTAGGAAGGGAAGAATGGACTGAAGCGTGACCATTCAGAACTTCTCTTTCTTTACAAACTGGTTGAGTCTTCTGAGGTCCAAGATAGGTCTCCAGTCCCCTGTTTTCTTTGGTACCAAAAATAATCTTGAGTAAGTTCCGAATCCAACTTGGTCTGCTGGGACTGGTTGGATGACTTTTTTTTCTAGCAATTTGTGGACCTCTACAATTGCTTGTTCCCTGAGACTGGGTGAAACATCTGGGATTCTGTTTACAGGAATGGGAGGGGAAGAGAACGGTATGAAATATCCTCTGGAAATGATGCTTTGTACCCATGTATCTGATGTTATGTTTAGCCAGGCTTCTGGTTACAAAGACAAGCGACCCCCAACTGCCTCCAGAGCCAAACAGTCGGGCCCCCTTTCAGGGGCGCTAGTAGGGTTGACCAGAGAACTGACCCCTGTCACCCTGCTGCTGTAGACCCCTTCTGCCACGGGGGCGGCGTCTTCTGTTATAACCCCCTCCTCTGCCTCTAGAGGGGGTTTCTCCATGTGTGTGTCCTGAAAGGCTCCCTGTGCTTCTCGGAACCACATTTTCCCGCCCCTAGGGCCCTTGAGGTAGGGCCGAGTAGGGGTAGAAAAGGCAGATAAGGTCTTGCCTTCCTACTCCCACCTGGTTAAAGTTTTCTTACTTTAGGCCCAAACAGTGATGAGCCATCGAATGGGGTGTTGATAAAGGAAGACTTAAAGGGTTCCACAAAGGAACAGAGATGCATCCAGGCTTGTCTTCGCAGAGCAATGCCCAAACTAGCGGCTTTACTTGAACCATCAGCTACATAAGATATGAGATGCATGGACGAGTTCACAACTGAGTTTAGGGTAGCGAGCTGTGTGTTGACTTTGTCGGCAACCCGTGCAGCTACCGTACCCTGGAGAGTATCTCCTAGCTCTTTCAGGAGATCTCTTTGTAGTCTCGTAAAATGGGTTAAGTAGTTCAGTGATCGCAGAGAAAAAGTCGCTGAACTAAACATGTGTTTCCCATATCTATCCATGATCCTAGAATCTCTGTTAGGAGGATGGATAGATGCGAATGTTTCAGACACTTCCTTTTTAGTGGCTGCAGCTACCACCATGGCATCAACAGGCACTCCCTTGGTCAAAAAGGGCTTGTCCATTAGGGCAGACATGAATTTATTTGTCTTGTGAGGGACAGGTTCCATAGCCTCCGGTAACTCCCACGCCTTACAAGAGATCAGTTCCATGAGCTCATCATAAGGTGGAGACACCCAAGAAGTGGAAGGTTGAGACCCAAAAGCCTTCAAGAGCACGGACTCATCCTCAGTAGGGGTCTTGGACTGCCAATTGCCCCTCTGACTAAGGATCTCTAATATCTCTGCAAAGGAGATATCCTCAGAGGGGGATCGAGGGGACCCTTGTGACTCATCCAAGTCCATGTCAGATGTCAAAGACTCCTGTGGGGAGTCTAAGTGCCTCCTCTTGCACAGTCTCTTCCTGGGCACCTCCTCAGTGGGGGGATCTGGGGAGGTCTCAGAAGAGCAGGGGATGCCCTGTGGGGGTACTTGAGGCTGAGGGTCTCTACACTTAGGGGGACCAATAGACGAAGAAGCAGACACAGGAGCTTGAGGGGAGAGGGAAGGCCAAACCGATGCTGATGTTGTCTTGGGAGACAGGGCTCTCCTCATAGCATCGAAGGCGCCATGGCTCTGACAAGAAAGGGTAGATGGACCCGAAAGGACCGTCCGATCCTCCCACACCGAAACCATGGGCTCCGAGCCCGAGGTAGGAGTCAAGCTCATCCGAGCCGAAGCTCCGAGAGGAAGAGTTGGCACCGATAAATTGGTCCGACTATCCTCCCTGGACCCGATGGGAGAGCGTCGGCTCCTAGAGTCCTCGGTCGGCACCGAGGACATCCAAGTAGATGGAGCTGATAACACTGGTGCGGGTGTCGGATTCAAAGGTTCAACAATCATCGGTTCGGGTTCCTTCAGCTACGAGGGTCCAGTACAGCTCGAAGGAGGAGTAGACAAATCCGGTTCAATGGTCTTCGGCACTGATGAAATAGTCGGGGCTGACAACAATTTGGCAAGTCCTGGTGCCTGTAAAAGCTTCTGCACTAGCTGATTCATGTCCAAATCCGAAAGGCTGACTGAAGACTTAGATGAATGCACCGAAGGTGCTGACTGGATCAGAGGAGAAGAGGGAGCCTCAGAGACTGGCTCCAAGACTGGGAGCTGGCTCCGAATCAAAGGGACACTCAGTTCCAAGGTCTGTGGAACTGATGACCCTGTACCCTCTGAAGTTCTTTCCTTTTTTGCAACTTTGGGATCCAAAGACTTTGAAGATTTTGGAGGATTTGGAAGAAATGCTAGCACCTTCCTGGCTACTCAACACCTCAGAAAAGGAATGCTGCAGTAATCCCCTGTCAGTTAGCTTCCTCCTTCTCTCCAAGAGGACTCTTGAAGAAAAGGAATGGCAAATGCTGCAAGTGTCTTGGAGGTGTTTGGCCCCCAGACAGTAAACACATTGAATGTGTCCGTCAGCGACGGACATTTTCTGTCCACAATCTGGGCATTTCTTGAATCCTGATTTGGGATGGGACTTTTCCTTGTCATTCGACATACTCTAAACAGTACAATATAAAAAAACAGTATACTGAAAACTAGTAGTGTGAAGTCCTTCCTTTCTTTGTAAAGACCCACACTAACTAAGGAAAGCAACTAAGCCCACACCGGGCACTATCTATGACAGAATTAAACTATAAATTACAAATACAGGGCTAAACAAGCCCACTGAGAAAAACCTGACTAGAAGAAAATAGTGATTATTAACTCTAAATAGGGCTAAAAGGCCCACACAAAACGACTAAGCCAACAGGGCACTAACTATCACAAACTACTAATTCTATTATTATAATTTTAACACCAACACCCAAACTGTATATATGAAAAATATCTAACAGAAAAAAGATTTTTATCAAAAACTTTTTTTCACAAATGGTCCGAGCTAGCTGGATCACCAAGATCTCTCTTGCCGTGGCAAACTAGATATGAGGTAATTCCAGCAGTGCATTGTAGGATAAGAGGCTTGGTCTCAAGCTACTGGCAAACCTTGATCTTTGCTATCGGCCGTGTCGGAGCTGAGGATCGGCTCCGAACCCATCAGTGAGAATAAACAGTGAGATTTAACAACTTCACATCAACTGTTTAAAAGATCATCCTGCCAAACAGTGTGTGCATGTAAGACAAAACTTGGAAAATATATCTGTCATGTATAAGTGGGATCGATATTTTTATCATAATGGCTATTCACTCCACAGTATATAGGAATGTAAATGGCTTACAGGTATAGACAAAATGGAAATAGTACTAAATTATATTAAGAAATGTTGAGTGCAAACAGCAATGCAGTAGGAGACACATTTAGAAAGAAATGAGCATGTGAATTTGACAAAGTTCAAGATGGATATTCAGTAGAATATCAGGGACAAAGGAAAAGAGGAGTAATAATACTGATTATTAGGGGGCACCAATAGTGATAGAAGAGGTGGAAAAGACAATAATTGTATATTGGTGGTAGCAAGGGGTTGTTGGCAAGGGAGGAGAATTACACTGGCATGTATTTATGTTCTACCAAAAAGTCCTATTATACAGCAACATTTGGAAGAAGTAAGTAAAAAGCAAAGAAAATTACTTATAGGTGGGGATTGGAATTTGATTTGCAATAGTGAGAATGTATTTAAGGACCTAGAAGGGAAAATATACCAAAAGAGGGTAGATTTTTAAAGAAATTTATGAAAATATTTGGTATGAAACGTGAATTCAGTAGCAGGAAATCATACAGAATTTACGTATTATTCTCCAAGGTACAATAACTAAGCTAGACTGGATAGAAATTATATTTCACAGGAATATATGCATTTAATTAAAAACTTTAACACACATCCAATAAACATTTTAGATCATACTCCAATAAAAACTGAGTTAAAAATGCAAAGGTAATGAAGTAAAAACAGACACTGGCACTTTCTCATATACCTGTTGAAAAGAGGATTTTAAGGAATGGGTAGTGGAAATTATTTGTGAGTTACTAGGAAAGATAGAAATTTCTTCAGAAGAAAAACCTACTGATTGGGATAAAATGAAAATGGAGTATAAAAATATGGTAGAAATAAAAAGAAAGAGAGATGGTTAAGAAGTAGTAAGACTTATTTAGAGGGACTGGCAAAGGATAAAGTATTGCATAATAAGGGGGAATCTCTTCACAAGAAGTGGAGCAACTGCAGAGTGCTAAAGAGAAAATAAGGGAGTATTTGGGTAATGTCATGAGTTTAGAAAGACTCGTGTTTAGCAACTGTGTTTGATAACTCCAGAGCACAAAAACTTTTAGCAGAATGACTTAAGAAACAGACAGTACAAAGGGTCTTCATGACAAGAAAAATAACCAGAGATCCCATAGAGGTATTGAGACATTTTGGAAATTTTATAACAGTTTTCATAAAGCAAGGAAAAGTAGAAACCAAGAAAGAGCAACAATGGGAGTATTTAAGACAAACTTAATTATGCCAAGATTAGAGGAAGATGAGGCTCAATAACTAATAGTTATGATAGAAGGAGATAATATAAAATGGTGATCTATAATCAATCTTCAGTGAAATCTCCAGGAATGGATGATATTCCTGTGGAAGTCTGGAAGTCAGGAGGGAAGAAAGTGATAAAGATCTGGAAGACTTTTTTTACTAGTATTTTAAAAGAAGAGGAAGCACAGCATCTTAAAATAAAGCTGTGGTGACCATATTACCCAAGGAGGGTAAACAGCCAGCCAGATATTGACCCATTTAAATTTTAAACCATGATTATAAAGTTTTATATGTCTATACCAGCTAAAAGAATAGCAAAGGTGTTGGCAAAATGGATAGAAATGAATCAATGCAGTTTTGTGGAGGGGGGCAAACACTTTACTATATTACTAGAAAAATGATGATCCAGAGGGAAACAGAATGTTAAGAAAACATTGCTGTTGCTGGTGGGTCTTGATGTATAGAAAGCATTCAACAGAGTAAGGTGGAATTTTATGCATAGGGAAATGGAAACATTTGCATTCCCTGATACAGTAAGTTTATTATGGTTAATTATGAGGACATGTGAAGGATCAGCAGCAATGATTAAGTTGGGAGAGTTGTTCTCTGATAAGTTGTGTTTGAACAGAGGAACCAGGCAGGGGTGTCCTCTTTCCTCTTTGTTATTTGATTTATATTTAGAGTGACTGTCAAAGAAAATAAGGGACTCAGAAATTCAAAGATATTATGGGTATGAATATCATGAAAGGTTGGCTTTATTTACAGACAATATTATTTTGTACTTGATAAATCCAGGAATGGCATCTCAGTTTTGTGGAACATTTTAAGACAGTTTCAATTCCTTTCAGCATATAAAATTAAGGAATATAAAACAAAGGCTATAGCTGTCAATTATGTACCCACACACGATTTGGTTCAGCAATATCCATATTTATGGAGACACGATAAGGTAAAGTATTTAGGAGTACATTTTAAAAAGGATTCTGTTATGACACATAAGGATATGTGGGAAGAGAATACACAAAAGAGAATACAAAAACTGAGAAACTAGAAGCACTTGTTTATAGATATGGATAGTATGATACAAGCAGTGAAAATGTTTTAAATCGCTTTAGTTTTATATACATATCAGGCATATTTTATCAACTACTGGAGAAGCTGTGGACAATAATTAATGAAGATTTTATCTGGGAGTAAAACAGAACAAGAGTTAAGTAGGATAAGCTTATCCTCCCAGTAGAACAAGGTGATTTAGGGTTACCTGATTTGGAGGGCTATTTTAGAACTACACAGTTAAGGCTCATATACTTAACACAAGCAGCAGAAGGTTTTAATTCATAGTCAAAAGGGATGATGAAGTGGGTTGGGGGGGTTTAAGAAATAAGAAGAGCGGACTTTGGTTGCAGATCCTTAAGGAGAATAATACCCACCACACAGAATATTATATCCGTGAAGTTCCAGAAAATATCCTAAGAACTAAGCCAAAAAGGAGAATGGAGAAAGAGATTTTGCCAGTAAGGATAACTGCAAGCAATGGTACACAAAATAGGTAAGAGTGGACTACAATTTACTAGAGAAAACTGACAAAGGAACCAAGATATTGGCAGCAAATAGCTAAAGAAGGAAAGGCAATAGAGTGGAATGAGACCAAGAAGAAGTTTGGACTGCAGATAGAGACTGTCTTCCCTATCAAGGATTAATATCAATGTACAGCAAAGAAAAATGTATAGGGAGTCCCAAGTGAAGGGCCTGCTCTGGTAGAGTTTTTGTTAAATCTAGAGCAGAAGCTGCTGTTAAGGGATAATTAGGTAGGGTACAATAAATATTGCATGATAACTATAAGAATCAATCCGATGAGGTTAAAAAAGATTGAGAAGAAATACAGGAAAAGCAAATGTTAAGGGTACAATGCAAGGATATATGTATGGCTCCCAAGTATGCAACAAAGTCCAGAAGGCTAAGGATCTTTGCTTGGAAGTGGTTGCATAGGGAGTTTTATACCTCAAGCAGACTAAAAAAAAAATGCCTCAGGTAGATAGCAAATATGTGTAATGGGGAAGAAAGAGACAACCAGGAACATGTTTGTTGGGCATATAATGAGTTGGCAGATTAAAAAAATTCCCTACAGAGTACTCTGTCACAAATATTTGAGGAATAAATATCTGTAACCAAGGTAATGATTCTTTTGATATGGGACACAGGTTTAGAATTGCCTAGACATAGTTAGGCCTTAATAATTTTATTAATGTTGGCTGCCAGAAACATGCAATTAGTAGAAAATGGAAAGCAAAATCTCAACCGTTATGAATATTGTAAAAGAGATAAAAGAACTAGAAGAGGGATCTTTAGAAAACAGAATGAGAAAATTACATAGAAATACGTGGAATCTATAGGAACAATGCATGCAGAATAATGTTCAGGAAGAGGAGTCAGGTTTAAGGGACGGCAGGAAATGAGCAATTTATTTATTTTTTATTTATTGTATTTGTCTTTTGTTAACCTGGTTAGTCCAACTGAGTCTGGGGCCCATTTTCAGTGGAGAACCGAGGAGATAAACTCCAACACAGTTTGATACAATTCATACAACACAAAACTAAATAAGAAAGGAAAGTCTCAAAAATGAATCAATAAGAAAGACATTTGCTATGTAGTAATTAAATAACTACTACTAGTTATATCCTCTAAGATAATTTATTTAATGTTGGACAGAAAGACAGTTATAAAGAAAGGAAATATGCAATGTGTAATGTGTGTAAATGAAAAAAAAATCTTAATGTGGTTTGTTTTCTTTTCTTTTGATGTATGTAAGTCTATGTCTTAAGTGATATTTTCATAGGTTCTTAAGTGAATACTAGGTTAACTGCTCTGAAACGTCATGTTAAGTGTAGTTATTAATTTGAGGACAGAATCAAATTTTGTACCTTGTATTTCTGAGGTGAAGACTTCAGCCATCATATTAACCCCCCCCCCCAAAGCTATCTTAATAAAGGTGTTTAAATAAATAATGTTTTTGCATGGAAACAGACCACACTGCACCCCTCCCACACTCAAAGGGCTTCACCCCCCCCCACTCTCCTTACTTATGCATAATTCCATAACTGTACACTGTCGAGGAAGTGAAGACACCCATAAGACTATAAGTACATAACATGTTCCTGTGTGAAGACTGTAGCACTGTTAGGGAAATGAACTTTAGCTGCAGTTCACAGAAAAGCACATGCACAACACAGCTGGAACTTTAACATGCCCATCTCACAAAAAAATTATGAGTAAACTACAAAAATTGAAGTTGCAGTAAAAGCATAGATGGCACATAAGTACATTTTCAGTTAAATCAGCATTCAGATTTTGCAACTTAGCAGTACAGGGTCTAATTAAATGATAGACCTTCTCCTTGCAGAATGGTGAAAGGACCCTCCCATACTTCTAACAGTATATTCTGTCATGTGAAGATAAGTAGATTTACCTTCTGTCCATCTGTATATTCTGGGCCTCTGGCCCTCCTTTCATACCAGATTCTTTGTTGCTGTTATTCATAGTGTTCCCCATCTAGAAACTAGGAACAATTTTAATATTTTCAGAAAACTATCCAAACAAGTTATGCCAGGTTTTAACAATAATCATGAAACATAACATTTCTAGAAGATATAGAAGACAGTTTATATTTGGAGAAATTAATCTGTTGCTAGGATGCCTGCTTGACATTTGCATTCACACTGCATTTTTTTGGTTGATTCACAGGGTGTAGTGTGAGTAATGTTAGGTAAAGCATGTTGGTTTTTTTTTAGATATTTTATTGACAGTCTATATTTAGAGAAATTATTCTATTGCTAAGTTGGCTGGTCAACTTCTAGTCTCACACTGTTTTTTGGTGATTCACAGAGTGTAGTGGAAATAACTGCAAGGCAAAGTATTTTGGTTTTGAGGGATAATTTATTGACAGTTTATGTTTGGAGAAATTAATCTGTCGCTAGGATGGATGACTGACTTCTGTGTGCTCATTATGGTTTCTTAGGTGATTTGCAGTGTTTTGTGAATAACGGCAGGTAAAGCATTTTATTTTTGAGGGACAAAATGCTATACAGTATGTTCAAGTTTTTTTGCAGGAGTTCGCCACCTTCCTTACAGAACCAGTGTTGGATTGGCTGCTACAAGTAGAGCATTTTTTTCTATAAGAAAGGTTTTGGGGTTATTCATTTTGTTGGCTTTTGCTACGTATAACAAAGGCCACTCAGTCAGCCTCATATTCCAGCTAGATGTGTTCCCCTCTGACTTAGAGGTGTAGCTAACAATCTAGTCTAGTGATCACCTTTCCACATAAGTGCATAGTCTGACCTTCAGTTGTCGAATACAGTTGGAGCTAAACAAAAGGGTGTCTCAGGGATTAGCTGTTCACTGAGCTTCTCTATAAAAGAGTGAAGTCTTGTGGTGCTATATTATTGGTCTCCTACTGTTCATGATATACAGGCTTCCTTTCTGAGATATCATTTGAAGGAAAGGTTAGAAAAATAAGCACTTCGGGCAGATGGTACTCAAATTCATCTTCCTTTCAGAGACATATACTTGATCTTTGCTGGCCCCATCCCAGGTACACCAGTTTAGATTCCATTCTTAAAGGGATAAGAATTAATCAGCTTGGGCTGTATACCAGAAAAACTGAGACAGAGGTCACTCCTGAACCTAAATCACTCCACCACTTTATGTCTGTACCCATTACAATTTATAGGGGGAAGTAACAGACTGCAGTACCTATCTAGAGCATACAATCTGGGTATCACCCTAGAGGCTACTATTCAAGTGCGACTGACTAATTTAACAAAGGAGAGTGAAAGTAGTGCATCATAACAAGAATATAAGACAGTAATCCAGATAGTATGTGCATTTTGAAATTTGATCATGCAGAGGTAACACACACTGTTAGGCTGTATAGTGGTGGCACCCCCTCCCAAATCTCCTAGAATATAGCATTACTTTCTAAAAAAAATGTTTAGAGTTTAGAACTGTACTATGCTTATGCCAGCCTCTTGAAGAAATCACCAAATTGCAGTTATCCTGTAAAACTTCATAAAGTTAGCCACACCCCAGTAACATCACATATCAATTAGGGTGTATTAGCAACTCCCAGAATTAGAAAACACTTGAGCGCTTTCAGAAAATATTATCTCCTAGCCATTGAAAGAAAGCCATTAAAAAAGAAGTATTCTGTTGTTATTGCTCTTTATCAGATTGTCTCCATGGAGGCATGAGAACCAGATACAGGGTTCCTTCTACAGGTGCTTATTTATTTATTTGCTAGAGGAAAACATTATTATATTCAATGTTCTTTTTTATTTATTTGTTTTTTTCTTAAAACTTGTTACTAGAAAAAGCCAAGACCCTTAATCCAGTCATTCCCCTATGCACAAATGAGAAAAAGCACATCATGTTTTCTTGTATCATACTCTTTTTGAACAGACTTTTCTTCTTTAAAAAAAAACAGGGCACCTGTTTATTTTAGTATCCCAATTACACTTGTAAATACTGCAAAAACTTTATGGCAGGCAGATATTGTGCACTATACAAATATTACTGTTAAGAACAAAAGTTTGTTTTACTTACAGTTAACTCTTTCCTTCCTCTTTCCCTCTCCTAAGTGTTCCTCTAAACATTAATGACATGAAGTAGGGCACATGCCTTAGAGTCCCCTACAAGTTTAATAAAGTAAAAAAAAGTCCAATGTTTCCAGGTTTTCTTGTTCTGTCATGTTTCACAAATATAATTAAAGCTTTATAATTCCACATTTACTTGTCAATTTCTGAGTTGCTGTTTTTATTCCTGTTTATTGCCATTTCACAAATCTAATCTCTGCATCTTTTCCAACATACTCTCGGCTCTTCTAGTCAACTTTTGTGTTTTTTTCTGTCTCTCAAGTATTTCTTGTTGAAACACTGGAAAAAGGTTTCACTGGCACAGTTCTTTGTGGTCTTTATTACCAGAAGAGCAAGAAGCAGAATCTCCTTCTGTTTCACAGCTCACTTTTTGTTAGACAAACTTTTGTATTTCCTCTGTAGAACGTTCTGCATGAAAAAAATATTTTGTCCCTCCAGGAAAGAATATTCTGAAGATAGCTGGATACAGCAGTTTGAATCTCATGCCTGCTTCTCAACATCCCCTGATTAGTGGAAAAAAATTACTCCTCTTCTGCCTGGTGTACAGTGAGTAATCATTTTCCACAAACACTCTATCGTCTCCCACTGCTAGTACTTTCTCCTTCTGCCACAGTTTTGTCAGAATCAACTCCTTCTGCTGGTAGGATTGCAGCTTTACTATTAAAGGCCTAGGTTGCATTCTCATGGCCTGGTTTGGAGCATACACAAGATGTGCCCTTTCAATTAACAACTCCTGCTGTGGGATACCAGTCCAGTTGCTTACTTGTGCTTTCATAAAATTAATACAGTATGTTCCTTCCTGCTTCTCTGGTACAGCAGAAAATCTCAGGTTTTCCCTGTTTGCTCTATCCTCTAATTCTATTACTTTTTGAATCAGTTCTTATTGAGCAGTGTCATATTTAGCCAGCCTTTTCTTCATTTCAACCTCAGATTTTTGCAGTTTTATCACCTCATCTGAATATCTGTTTAAAGCTTCTTCTATTTTATCCAGCCTTTTGTTATTTGAGTTGATACACTCCTTCGGTGTTTTTCTTATTTTAATCAGCTCTGAGTACATTTGACTTATTTTTTTCCTCTAGGTTACTGCAAGTCATGTCTTGCACTAAAGCTGAAACTGGCACTGCTTTTTGCTGAACAGCTGCAGAGTTCTTCCCAGTCAGTGTTTTTTCCTCACCTTTTGTGGTTGGTTTTCTTTCAAGTTCTCTGATTTTTTTTTTTTTTTTTGCTGGCATCCAGGTAGTACACTTACTAGCCAGTTACTGAAATTTACCCCCCCCCCAAAAAAAAAATGAATTCACTGGCGCTCTCATCTGAGTTTCTGTTTTTACACTGGGAGAGCTGAAATTAAGCTGTTACTCAATGTGCAGCCATTTTGGAAGTCATCCATATTAGCCAAAACCTTGTCCACCCTTGTAGTACCTTCTTTAGGCAAACACACTCACCAAAACCATCTAGCATAACAAAACAGAATCCAGATAGCATAAAGGTCTTGCTGGACAAATCCGAGCAACCTTCTTTACAGAAAACTCAACTTCCAACAGGTATTGCTTACCCTGGAATGCACTGATATATGCATTATCATGAAGACTTGATACAAACCCATACAGAGCACAGCATCACTGCAAGACTTCAATGCTTCCCATGCATTCAGGTCCACAGTACTAGATAGGGCACTAATGGTGGAGCATCTCTTTATTCATTAAACAACGTGTCATCTCCAGACTAGTTAGACAGAAAAAATTACATAGAACTCCATGTCCAATGTAGCAGTAATAAAATTCCATAGCCAACTATAGGTCCTCCTCTGTAGCCTCTCTGGCACATACCTCCTACCTGATGAGAACGGAGTCCCGATGCACTAAGCCAAACACCATTCTCCTACAGAACTTCAACTACTCCTCTATAATTGGAAGACTTACACATTCCTTTAAATATATGTCTTCATTAATACAAACTCTCTGGACCAGTTAGTCCACAACCCATCTGGGGGTGAATAAATTCTGGGTTTGGTCCTTACCAATATGGGACAACTCTGTTCCATACCAGTTGTTAACTCTGACCATAAATCAATCACAATCACTCTAACAATGAAGCCAGAAACACATTCCAATCACCCAGTACTTATTGATTATGCTAAGGTCATTCTACTGAAACTCATAGATGACCTGGCTTAATCCGATATTCCCTCCCAACCTGATGACCCCTTTGTGTGTGCTGAATCCTTTACTGTCAAATTCTATGTTCATGTAAACAACTGTACAGAGGTATCTGTCACCCTTCTAAGTAAATATAATGCCATATGGTTGAATCCAGATATAAACAGGCTATACAACAGGAGGAAACACACTCATTGCACAGAAAACAAATGTAACCCCTAGCATGTTAAAAATGCTCTTGTGAAACTTAGCAGGGAACTCCAGCCCATGATCAAATCAATTAAAATCAGATATGAGGTAAAAATAACCACCCAGGCTAAAGATAACCACAAAGACTTCTTTAAGAATGTTAGAAATCTCAAAAACAATGCCCAGCACTGGACAGAGCTAACAGTAAATGAAACCACCTACTCAGACCCATAGGACATAGCCAATCTACTAGCAGGGAAATTTAGCTCAAATGTCACCACCCTCCCCACCCTCAACATTCCCAGGTCATATACCTGCATCTGCACCATCACCCCAAATCCCCCAAGAACAAGTCCTTAAGGCACTATCCAAGGCCAAAAATATTACTTCTAGAGGGCTATATAACATACCAAGATGTTTACTGTCTAACCTGAAACAGGACCTGTCAAACCCCATACAGAGTTTATTCAATATCAGCCTCCAAACAAGCTACAGGTCAGATGAACAGGATAATGGGATCATATGAGGTTACTAGGATAATGGCCCTAGAGCCTTTTTCATCCTAGCCTTTCATGCCCCAAATTTCCCAATTATCAATACCTACAGGCTTGAACAACTTTGGTATATGCCTGCAACTTAGTACATCTGCAAACTGCCGATTTCCATAAGGGTCAGAAGCAACAAGCCATGGGTGAGTTTGTGATTTCCTATCCACTGGTCTAAACTGCATTAGAACAGGCTCAGAGAACAGCTCTGGTTCACTTGAATGGGGAGTCTGTTCCAGAGAAGTGGTAATCTTTAAGACACATACCTATCCTGCCAACATGTTTTGTTTATGTCTCAGACAAGGTTTAAATCCTTGGATTGGGTAATTCTAATGCTGTTTGTTTTGCGAATGTGTAGCAGATCCATCAGTGCCAGATCAGAGAATGCCTCAGTAGTTTGTACGACGCTGAGTACAGGGACAAGGTTTTCAGGCAGTCTGCATAGGACATGCTATTTACACCCTGTATTCTTTTACTGAGGAACGTCTGTGGCTGCGCCAGTTGTTGCAGATGCCTGGTCAGGTACCTGCCGAAGGGTGTATTATACTCAATTATTGGTCTAATGAGGGCTGAGTATAGTAGGACTATGATCTTAGCTCTGGATGCGATACCCTTACTTATAAGTTACGCCATGTAGGAATATTTTCTCACTACCATGGACACATGGTGATCAAAATTCAGATTACTGTCAACCTAAGTTCCCAAGTCCATTACCACTGGGTCTACAGTTATGGGAGTGTTATCAATGTTATAATTTGCAGGGGAGGTCATCTTCCTAAAGGGTATAATTATGCATTTTTTGCAGTGAATTTAAGGCCACAGTTTTGGTACCAGTTATTTGTCTGTGTCAGACTTTCCTGGAGGATATCTTCATCTTTGAGGGATTCAATGACCGCACCCAACTTGCCGTTGTCAGAAAAATTGGTCCGCCAAAGGCTCTCTACATCTGACTTGACTTTAGAGAAGTATATTCCAAACAGGAGAGGTCCCAATACCAAGCCCTATAGGACATCACAAGTAACAAGCCTTTTGGTGGAGATGGATTCCCCCACCCTTACCTCATGTGTTTTATCTGTGAGCCATTTGGCTATCCATCAGGTGACATAGGAATTTACACCTAAATTTGTGAGTTTGTCTATAATACTCAAGTGAAGAGTCAAATGCCTTTGTCAGGTCAAGGTAGGCAGTTTGTACCACTATGTCCTTGTCCATGGCTCTAGTGACCTTCTCTAAGAAGTCCAGCAAGTTTAGTAGGCATGACCTGGCTGAATGGAGGGCAGCAGCAGTCATCACCCTGCATAAGGATGGGCCATCAACTAACCCAAGTAATTATAGATCTTTAAGTCTGAAAAGCTGTGTCTGCAAGGCCATGAAAAGGACCATTATGGAATTAATAAGCAAGGACACAGGCAACATACAGACTCTTGACCCAAGCAAATTCATTTTTGCCTATTCACCCTGCCTGACTTCTTCAAGAAGGTACTAAAGCAATGGATGAAGGAATATCAGTACGACATATCTAGATCTCACAAAGACATTCCACTGCCAGGTACAGTTAATAAACTCTCTCAGCTAAATGCAATCTCGCTGTAACCCGATGAATAGCAAATTGACCAAAAATAGAAACTAGGAAATTAAGGTGAATATCCAAAAGACTTGTCACCAGTGACATTCCATAGGGTTCTGTCTTGGGCCACTCCTCTTTGGCATTTACTTTTCAGCAGTCAAAGCCACTGTTAAGGACTTATGTCCCACCAAGTTTGCTGATGACTGTAAACTAGGTGCCATTATTAACTCTGCAGAGAACACCAAGATCATCCAAGAGGGCCTTTCTCAAGCAAATAGCTGGTTTCAAAACCCTAGACTAAAACTAAATGCCAAAAAACAATAATACTATCCTTCAGCAAGCACCATGTTCCCTGCAACAATCACATGGAAAACACCACCCCCCCCCGCCCTGAAAATTGATCCAGCAGTTAGGGAACTGGAGACCTATGTAGACAGTAAATCGTCTTTTGATCACTATGCATCCACTAATGTAAGAAAGTCCTTTTTGAATGCATAGCTTATTAGTAAGAGTATGGCATCAAGGTCCAGGAATGTGATGATTCCACTATATTTGGTGCTTATTAGACTGATCATTGAGTATAATGTCCCTTTTGGAACATACCTGTCCAAATACGTCGGACAACTTGAACACACACACAGCATTTTCTCGCCAAGGAAATCGAGAGTCTAAATCATACAAACTATACTGATCTTCTTCAAGCTTTGTCCCTTTTCTTGGTATCGTACAGGTTGCTAAGATTTGACCTCTGGCTCCTATAAACAGCCTCAACAGATCCTATCCTTTCAGACCTATTGCAGATCTGCAAGTCCAACAGTGGCATAACCATCTCCTTAAAAGATTTTATCTTCTCTGCAACATAAACAGAACATGTTGAAGAGATAGATATGTATCACAGAGAATTCCACTTCTTTGCAACTGTGTTCCTCTCAACATAAACTAAGGTATTTCTCTTACTCTATTCAAATATAATCTGAATGAATGACTGGTAAACTATAAATTCATACATAGAGAAGCACCCTTGTCCTTTATGGAAAGGGGTAACATAACTGTTTTACCTGCTCTGGGTTATTCATATTTAAATTACAAGGGCTAAAACAACTTTTTAGGAATGCATGGCTAGGCTTCTAAAGATCCTCCAGGGTTAATTGCCTAGTAAAAACTGTGAAACTACAAAATTGTATTACTAGCCTGTCTAAATATAATGGCAACTAATTCCATAGGATGGTACCCTAAATTCTAAAGTGCCCTTTTTTCAGGCTGATGTTACATTATTTTATTTCCACCAACAGACTGAGAGTTCTTGTATTATATATGGCTGTTCTAAAAATAATCTCCAAGTTACTGTCTAGAACTACATACAGCACCTGTATGGCAACAACGTATTTCTTCTGAAAACTCTATATCTCACAGTATTTAGATTCAACTATTCAAGTCTTTTGATGTATCCAGCCTCTTGACATACCATTTTATTGTAATAAAGTGCTGTGGGATTCTTTCCAATGTTTTAATCTTTTTCACACATCAAGGCAAAATGATGACCCATATTCTGCAGGGAGTATGATTTGTAACCTGAATAAACTTAACATGATATCTGGATGTTGGATTAAATTGTGCAAAAAATATTATGCACCACCTAATCACATGTTCATATTACTGCATCAGTATACAGTTCAGACATTAGTAATCTATTCACAAGAGCTCCTAGATCCTTAACAACATCAACTGAATGTGAAATGTCAGAATTTTTAGAGTATGGATAATTATTATGCTGACCAAAATGAAAAATCAAACACCTTTTTACATAAAATGCTACATTCAAGTTTTACCCACCTAAATAGTTTATTTTTATTTATTTATTGACATTTGATTATTGGGTAAGTCCGACTGGGTAGGAGTCTATTTTCAACAGAGGCCCAGGCAGAAAAGCTTCAAAGTATTACAAAACATTTTAAGAACAATAATTTTTGAAGTCTTTAAAAATAATTCAAAAACAACTAAAATTTAAATAATTATACCAAATTAGATGTAATATGAAAACATTAGTTAAGAATAGATACAAGTTATAGGGCTACCCACCTGGCGGTGTAAACATTGGTTGAAGTAACACCCTGACTCCATGTGTAAAAATGGGAAAAAAGGGACTGTGGATGGATGGATGGATGGATGGATGGATGGATGGATGGATGGATGGATGGATGGATGGATATGACAATGACTTAATATTTAGATACATTTTAGACAGTTTATAGAGAAATTAAAGTTTACTAGAAACAGAAACTGCAATATGAAGTGAGAGAAAACCAGGCTTGTTGTATATTTAAAGAGAAAATCAGGTGAGAAAAAGTGATAGAAGTAAGGGAGTGAGTGAAGAAGAGAGAGTAAGGAGATGTAAGGTATGACAAGGTACTTTTTCACATTTGGGGATATAATTTATCCTGGTTTTGAGCAAGAACAGAGACAGCTTTTAGTTAGGAAGTCTTTCAGAATGGTTCGAAGGATAGGAGGGAGGACACTGACTTGATGATGAATGTTTCCTGGCCTTAGCAACATGGTACAAGTACAGACAATGCCCAGCAGATTTGATAGGCTTGTGGACAAACAGACGTTTTTGGTCACTAGATCGTAATGACCAACTGGAAACATAGCTATGTAGAATATTACTTAGTAATGGACAAGCAGCTGGATGCTGGCTAATTTTATAGGTGATAAGAAGCTGTGAATATGCTAGTTGACGGGCTGTATTATCAAGAGAGAGGATTTCAAATGTTGTTTTATCATGAATGAGGGATTTTGGGGGAAAAGTAATAGTTTGTTTATTTTTAGGACTGACCATGAGTTGTGAGTTGCAAAGCTATGTTTCAGTAGCCATTAAAGCTTCCCGAGTATTTTTCTGGAGGTATGCCATTTGTCAGATGTGCAAAATGAGCATGAAGTTATCTGCATACTTGTATTAGGGAGGCCTGTTGTGTGGATGTGTGGAAGGTGTTAGTGAGAATGTTAAAGGGGGGACCAAGGACAGAGCCTTGTGGTACACCAGTGGTGAGTGGGAGGTATGGAGAGAGGGTGGAATGCCATTTTACTGACAGATACCTATTGGATATGAAGCTTTTGAACCATAAAAGGGTGGACTAAGAGGGACCTAATGAGGACATCTGAAGTAGAGGTTTGCTGTGAAAAATTGTGTTGAAGACTTTAGACAAGTCTAGAAATAAGAAGGAGACTGGTTTGCCATTATTTCTACATAGGTTAGAAGTGCAGTATTAGTACTATGGGAAGGATGGAGGCCATGCTGTGTGGTGGTAGGACTTCTTCCTGCAGGAGACAGTTTAATAATTGTTTCTGAATACACTTTTCAAGTATTTTGGAGGGGGCGTGGTAAAATTGCTATAGGTCTAAAGTTAGCAATGTCTTTTGAATTTCCTCCTTTGTGCAGAGGTATAACATGTGACTTTTTCCGAAGAGGAAACATGGATTTCCTGTACTGATCTATTTATAAGGATTGAGACAGGACAGGCAGTGCTATCTGCTGCTGTTTTAAAGTAATTGCTTGGAAGGTCATCTGCTGAAGTAGAGCAAGGTTTGAGTTTGTTTAAGAGTAGTTTTTATACAGGATGTGAGCACAAGTTTGAATGTAAAATAAATGTGGATGCAGTGATATGTGGCTGTTGGCCAGGGTTAGGATTAAATGTTGAGGCATCCTTGGTTAGAGATGCTATGCTATCTATAAAATAAGAACTGAATTTTATTGCAGTTTCAAGTGATGAGTTATTAGGAGAGGGGTTATGGTTGAATTTTTGGCTGAGATGCAAGATTTCTTTAATGGCTGTCCAGATTGTTTAGGGTGGTGTTTACTATTATTCTGAAAGTTGTTATAGTATATTTTTCTCTTCATTTATTTGCTTTTTAGTAAAATTGCAAAGCATTCTGAAGTTTTCGAGATATTGTGGTCTTTTATATTATTGCCATTCTTTCAACACTTTGCTCTATCTTACATCAGTATTCTATTCTTTTTGGATAGCCAAATTACATGATTTTTTTACTCTCTTCCTTCTAGGAGGTGGAAGGCTCTTTAGGATATTCAGAAAAGTTGTACTGAATCCATTTATGGCATCACCTAAGGAAAAGATTTTTAGGAAGCTCCAGTTAATAGATTATAGTGTAGTAATGAACATTTCAGGGTTCAACTTGGAAAGGTTGTGTGTTGTTTTATAAACATACTGTTTAAGTGGATGGGTGAGAGGTCTGTTTGTACCGATTGGGAAATGATCACCGAGACAGTCAGACATTGTACCTGTGCTGGTGTATTTGCTAGGGTCTGCTACTAGGATCAGGTCTAATAGGGAGTTTGATGTCTTGCTGTAATGTGTGGGGCTATTAATTAGTTGTGTGAAACCAAATAAGTTCATGCTAGCTGCAGTGGAGTTAAAGTTTATGTCCAACCAATTTACATTCACATCACCTAGTAGGATTTTTTTTCTAGTGGAATTATTATGAATATCCTTTGAAGGATATCTTCCAGTATAGCTGTATTGTCACCAGGAGTGATGTAAAGTATAGTAATACACATTTGTTTATAATTGTTTAATTTCAGGAAAGTAATATGAAGTCCTGATGAATTGAATTTTGTTATTGGTTTGTTTTATGGGGTAATGTAGTAGTTGTTGGGAAATATTAAAGCCAAACCACCACCTTTCCTCTTTATATGGTCATTAGGGATGATTTTATGGCTGGGAGGTGTAATTTCGGAGTAGTTTATGCTGGGTTTTAGCCAAGTTTCAATAACAGCAAGAATATCAGACTTATGTTAGGTAATTCAGACACGTAGTTAAGCAATTTTATTTCTTTTGCTTCTAATATTTATGGTAGCAAAAGTTAGATTACCAGGGCTGGGGATTAACTGTTTTAGGATTAGAGTAGTGTGTGGAAGAGAATTGTTATAATGTTTATTGTGATAGGTGGGGCCAGGATTAGGGTGAATGTCTCCTCCTAGAAGGATTTTAGTATAGCAGAGAATTATTAATACTTGTTTTTTTGAAGAGTATTTTTCCCACTTAATTTTGTTATGGTTTGAGTTGAAATTGAGTTAATCATTATATATTTGGACTAAAGGTGAGCATTGTCATTAAACAGGTTTGGTGCAATGTGTGGACAGTGTAGGAAGGAATTATGAATAGGTGACTGGGACAGAGCTGGACAGATGTTGACACAGAGTCATGGTAAGATGAAAGATGGCCATGCAGGAGGAGCAGAATACAGGATAAGCTAAGGAGAAGCATGATTAAGTAAATGGATCTGTATGTTATTGTTGGCAGGAAGTAGGGAAGTAGGGCTCAGGAAGGAAAAAGAAGCTGTAGGTCAGTAGGATATTTAGTGGTGGTGGTACAGTTTGAAAGTTGATAGAGGGTAGGTAGGAAATAAGCACTTTCTGTGAAGGAAAATAGTTGGATTATCCTAGTATCTTCTCTGCAATAAGAAGTGAGGATTTACTTGGGAAAAGTAAAATATACAATGTAGAACAGATAGGTCTTGTTAGGGAATGGTGTGACTATGAATGAATATAGTACAAAGTAGTATGGGAGGGAGAAAGGTAGTTGGGAATGATGCCAAAAGATTAAACAGAAGTTGGAAATGGTAAAAAGAAACAGGAGTGTTTGTATGACAGTAGTAAGGTTGTTTCAGAGGGTTAGGGAATAAAAATCACAAGTGACATGTCTATGTGGGAAGTATAAGAGTAGGGCAAGATGGGGGTAGGGTAGGGATGCAATGCCAAGCACAGAGGGCTTCTATCCTCAGATCAACTTATAACAGACAGTAATCAGTTTATGGCAGTTGTCAAAGGGAGAAACTTCAAAGACCAATACACGTAAGGTTCAGTTAAGGCACTTTTAATAACTTGCTGCAAGGAGACAAAAACATGCAAATACAAGATTTTGCCTAACTACTAACAGGAAGTATGCTATTCTTATACTGTTTTACAAGACATGGCCTTCTATGGCTGACGTAATCAAACACAACTTTCAGTATTGTTCTACAGCAGATGTTACTCAGATTTTCTGCTGACATGACTAGATTTGTGAGAAACTTTTTGAGAAAAACAACCTGGCCTTGGTGGGCACTAACCCGTTACAGGCCCCTATTGTACAATTCTAATACATGTGTTACATTTCAAGGTACTTTTCTAACTCAGGCATAAGCAAATGCTGATTACAGTTCATATTTTCAAGCAGTCTTTGTTCTAATTATCTATAGCTTCTACAGCTGTGTATTTTCTCACAGCACAAGCGGAACTTCATGTCTAAGCCTCATAACATTTATACAAGTAGTATTGTTCTATTCATTATTTTCCTAATACAAGTAGAAATCATCTGCTTCTCAGTAAATTTCCAAGCATAAGCAAAGATTTTAGCTGACAATACTAGGTCAGAAAGCATCTGCAGTTTGTACAGATTTATGCAGTATGAAATAGAATAAATGTGTTAACCCTTTTTAAGCTCTAAATGCACTAAGCATATTACTAATACACACATTAATACATATTTTTCTGACAGCAGTACAAAGCAATTAACAGAGAGGTATAAAGTAGAACAGGTTTTCTTTCATTTCCTGAATGCAGAAACCTGGCAGCTAGGGAGACTAAGTAACTGGTGTATACAGTGTAATCTATTAGTCAAGAGGACAGTGGCCAGCTTAGTAAATTGTTCATTTGAGTGCAAGGATTACTCTTTTGGGGGGGGGGGGTTAAAGCCAATATCCGGCACAGGCAGATACATATTTTGACTAGCTGAAGTTAATACACAGCAAGGTTCTTCAATTAAATTTGCTTACATTGTACAATGACAAAATTCTCAAGGGAAAACATTTGGGAGTAAGGCCTTCTGGCAGACTTCCTAAAGTATTGGGGTTAGAATTAGTGACCAAAGGCTCGAAAAAAGAAATGATAAAAGCTCAACTAAACTGTCATATTGCATTGAGGCAATGCAGTTAATCGTTATTTATTTATTTTACATTTGTTGACCAGGGTTGTCCGGCTGAGCTGATAGCCCTTTTTCAGCGGAGGCCTGGGGAGAAAAGCTCCACAAATTTACAATAACATTGTAAAAGAAAATAGTATAAACAAAACATTAACATTTTCAAGTTGGAACATTAAAAGCATACAAATTATTTACAGAGTGTGTGTTGAACATTTGACTTAGCTATGTGCAGAAACAGTATGCAAAGTTTGTAAGTACAGTCTAGGTAGCTACAGTTAGTGAAGATCATACAGGTAGTATATAAATAGAAATATTATTAAGACTGAGTGACAGGTTATTACCTAGATGAGATGACTAAGAGAGCTGATACATAACAGAAATAAAACCAATGAGGCAAGACAGTAAGCTACGTAGGAAAGGAAGACAGTTTATGGAGGATGAGTACAGTGGCATGACCAGCAACATTTTAGGTAGTCGTTGGTGGCTGATTTCAATTCTTTGAGTTGTTTAAGTGATCTAATTTCCAATGGGAGTTCGTTCCAAGAAATGGTGGGGTAGTAGCTATAGAGGTTTGGACCAATTTTGCTCTAGTGGTTTATAGATATGCAGTAAGTCTTGGTCCAAGCTTATTATAAAAAGAGGAGGTTTCATACTGTTTAAATATTGTACTTTTATCTGGTTTTATTTTTATTGGTTGATTGAATGACTAATTGATAATTAACTACAAGCTATATAAGCATCAGTTTTATGTTGTTCTGGGTCTGAAGAAGGTGGAATATTTTTACCACTGAAAGCGCTTACCATATTAAAGTTTTTAGTTGCTTTAGCATTACGTTATTCATATTTGCTTATTTCAGCTTTATCCTACCATTCAACTCGTTTTTCTTTTGATTTTTAGTAGTTTTTCGGTTTTCTTGGTGTTTTGCATTTTCAGCATTACTTAAAGTGCTACAATGTGTCATGTTAGCAATCTCATGACCTATAAGGGTCATTCATGATTCTGTGACCACACACACACACACACACACACACACACACACACACACACACACACACGCACGCACGCACGCACGCACACACACACACACACACACACACACACACACACACACACACACACACACACACACACACACGCACACACACACACACACATATATCTTTTCTTAATCTTAATCTGCCTACCAACCATTTGAACTCCTCCCACTGGATTCAAGCCCATTCATTCCCTAGGGATGAGGATCTTTCTCTCCTTCAGTTCACCATGGCTGAGTTGTTCCAGAAGGGCCATCACTCAGGCAAACTTTGGGAAGTTTGGTGCTCTCACTGTCATCCCAGTCATGAAAGCATTTCCTGTATGAATGGCCATATTGGGTATCTATATTACCATGGTGAGCACCTCTGTCTTTCTAGCAGTTCTCATTGTGCTCCCACATATACAACCATTAACTACTATAATACCTGCCCTAGCCCTCACCTGGGGTCTATATCAGAACATCGACAGGGCAGAAGAGCAAACGTCCTGACGTCGACACAGCTTAACCAAAATTACTAAATCTCTAATGGCTAGAACAACATTTTTTTTCAGAGGGTAAAAAAATCACTGGGCCAGCAAAAAAAAAAAAAAAAACGACAGACAAAATAAAGTGGGGGGGCTTTGCCCCCCACACCCTCCCTACTTGAATATACCAACTCTGAGATGGCACTACAGTGGAGGAAACGGCAAATTCCAGACAATGGCCCAGCAATTTTTTTCCCTGGGAAAAAAAATCCCTGTTCTGGCCGCTGTGTCGCCGTAACGGCATTCGCTCTTCTACCCTGTCGACATTCTAATATATACAGCCCTCATCTGTATAACTCTAACCCTGCCCCCCAGCAAGAAATATGTCATAGAGCAGCATTTAAGCCAGCCAGGACTCACCCCTGTCCCCCAGCATGAGACCCATCCTCCTTTAAGGCACTATCAAGCACCCAAGCCAATAACTGAACCCAAGTCACCTGCATCATGATCAGGGCTTTACCTCAGTATGTCATCAGCACAGCCTGCTTTGCCTTTATATTGTCATTATTATACTATTGTGGTGATGAAGGCAAAGTGATACAACAAAACACAATTATGTTCAATCTGTTCTGCATGGCCAGTTGATTTTTTCAGCAACTGCAATTTACTGAAAATCTCTTAATTAAGACAGGGCATTTAATTATATTTGTGAATCATTCAGGCTTCTGTTTGCTTACTCAGCTTCAATTAAGAAAGTTAGCATATCTTAAAACATATATGAACATAATGCATCAATTGATATTTTAATATTTATCTCCATGAAGTGAAGTGATCAGGTAGAGACATGTATAACTTGTGAATGCAGGCAAATAATGAAAAGGTCAGCAACTGTGATACTACCAGCCATCATTTATTCTAACAAATAACATTGGCATAGCAGGTAGTGTTGTCACCTCACAGCAAGAGTTTCTCTGGTTCAGTTTTCAGCTGAGGTGCCTTCTTTGTGGAGTCTGCATGTCCTCCATGTGTTTGTGTAGTTTCTCCAGGTGCTCTGGTTTCCTTTCACATTCCAAAGATATACAGTAGGTGGACTGGAAACTCTAAATTGGCAGTAGGTGTGAGTGTGTATATCAGTGGCAGGGCTAGCTACCCAGTGGTGGGAAAAGAAGTTATGTCTTACCATAACATTCCATCTGTGTTGTTTCATCTTCGTTTATTCATTACATATGGGAAGTGGTTCCGACCTCGAAACCGAGCCGGCCTTTTTTCAAGCTCGTGTCAGCCACAAACCTCTTGAGCTAAGATTTTACCCATCATGCCCTTCTCCCTGTTACCTCAGATCTATTTTGCAAGTTGGAAAAGTGAAGCCAAGGCTACCTCTGGTCAGACATGACCTAACAACTAGAAAGAAGGACAAATGTGATCCACCAGAAACCTTTGGAGGGGGAAGGCGGGTGGGCCGTAATGAATAAACGAAGATGAAACAACACAGATGGAATGTTATGGTAAGACATAACTGCTTTATCTGATGTTGTTAATCTTTGTTTATTCCCTACGTATGGGACAGAGTCCCCAGCTACCTCGTTCCTTGGGCGGCATTATGGAAGGACATTCCGGAGCACCATAGAGCCAAAGGAAGCTCTGCCTCAAGAGACCAAGTCCAATTTGTAAGGAGCAATGAAGGTATGAGGCCTAGCCCAGGTTGTGGCTGCACAAATGTCATTCAAAGATGTTCTAGCATGGAAGGCTGTCGAAGTTGACACTGATCTTGTGGAGTGGGCCTTTACTCTGCCCGGTAAAGGGATACCATTCTTGCCATAAATGAAGGTAATACAATTTCTCAACCAAGTGGCTAAAGTAACTTTAGAAACTGGGCAACCCAATCTGGAATCAAAAAAGGCTAAAAACAGCTGGTCAGATTTTCTTTTAGAAACTGAACTAGTCTATTATTGTTATTGGGAATTTTATATCAATTTGTGGGAGAATTAGTTGGGTATATTATAGGTAATGGGGGATTTCAAACCAATTCAATTCCAAAATGGCATGGTAATGTTGTATGCGGTTTGGCATCCCAGAGGCAAATTTTGCTATTTTATAGAAACATGATTGCAGTTTATTACTGAAAGATGTGTGAAGACTGGTAAAAATTGAACTTCCATAGAGGAGGGAAGGGATAAGTAGTGTGCTTGCAAGTTTTATTTTGGTTGGCTTCTCCAAATAAAGTTTATGTCTGTAAACTTTACCAAGCCTGAAGAGGATTTTTATTAATTGTATTGAGAATATGTTGCTTGAAGGTGAGTTTGTCCTCAATAGTTTTGCCTAATATTATAGCTGTCTTCACTAGTTCAATTTCCATGTTGTTTTGTGAATAAATTTTAAAGTCTGGAGTTGGTGATTTGTTGAGAATGATAAGAACTTAGATTTTTGTGGGGTTCAGTAATAGTTGTGCATTGTTTAGCCAGTTTTCTATAGATGTAAAGGCATTTTGTGTAATTCTAAGGAGATCAGAGAAATTGCTAGAAGAGGAGAAAATAGTGGAATTGTCGGCATACTGAACAAGTGTACTTTGTTGGGATGCTTTGTAAAGATTGTTAATGAAAATATTAAAAATCAGAGGCCCCAGAATAGATCCTTGGGGAACTCCTGTGTTATTGACCAGGTATTCAGATTGTTTATTTTGCCATCTGACAGATTGTTTTTGGTTGTTTAGGTAGCTGGAAAACCACTTTAGGGAATTTATGGAGCATCCTGTTTTTTCTAATTGTTGCAACAGTTTAGGGTATGATACTGTGTCAAAAGCCTTGGATAAGTTTAATAAGATTACTGTAGTTAGTAGACCAGCATCAAAAGCTTTGTTTCTAGTATCAGTGAATGAGAGTAGGGCTGTAGTAGTGCTCTATGTGCCACCAAATTCCGTGTTGGGTGGGTGCAAAGAGATCAGTGTCAGAGAGGTGCTTTAGGAGTTGAGTGTATACACACTTTTCTAGGATTTTTGACAATGGTGAGAGTATAGAGACAGGCCAATAGTTTGAGAGATCATTGCTATTACCACCTTTATGTAATGGAGTAATAATGGATTTTTTCTAGAGTTGGGGAACATTTGATTCTGAAATGGATCAGTTAATAAGAATACTGATACAGGATAGGCTACTACATCAGCTGCGAGTTTTAGATATTCAGATGGAAGATTATCGGTGGAAGGGGAGCATGGTCTTAGTTTGGTTAGAATTAATTTAATTATATTTAATTTAATTAATAAAATTTTAGTAAGTGTAGTTATCTAGGAAAGCCACTAGATAGCGCTTGAATCATAAAATATCATAAAATGAATTAAATTTAATGTATAAACATGAAACATCATTTTAACATGTTTTATCATCTTTTAACTATCATTTTAACTGAAATGTACACATTTTAAACATTTTACAGGTTGTAAGGTTTTATAGATTTAATTATTTAGCTAATGTTCAAGTTTATGTTCAACTTTTACAACAATGTATTTAAAACAAGGTTTTTAAGCAACTAACATGATTGTAGATACTGATTGGTTGATTTGAATTAGTAATGGATAAGGAAAGTATAAAGCACGAGTCTTTTTTATAGTACATGTTGTTTTGATAAAGTTGAAGACAAAAACGTGGTGCTGTTTGCGTTATGAAATAAACCTTCTACACTAAGCTTATTGTCAGCTCTTCCCTTGGACTTGATTTATTTGGGCTCGGTGGCTCTGGTGTTCTCTTTTTACAAGTTTGAATTTTGCCACTCGCTGCTTTTTTTCGATTATTAGTTTGGTTAGAAGTTTAAATTCTAGGGAGGAGGATACTGGCTGTATAGAGAGTGTAGGAATTAATGGGATATTAGAGGTTTCACTGGTAGAGGAAGAAAGAGCGCTGGGGTTATCTTGAGTGAGCTTTGGAGTGCTCATAAAATTATTAGAGTTTAGGTTAGTTTTTGGAGATGACTCTTTGACAAGTTTTAGAATGGCATTGATAAAGTGGGAGTTAAACATATGGACAATTTGATGTGGGTCTTTGTTAAGAGAAGGTGTTGTATTCTGCAAGGTTCCAGGATTAAGGAGGGAGGAAATACATTTCCAGAACTTTTATTCATTTATTTATTTATTTTTGGCTGGATAATTGTGCCAAGAAATAGTTTTTCTTGTCAATTATGACAATTTTTTTTGGCTTTGTTACGAAGTTGTTTGTAGCAAAGTTAATTTTGTGGGTTTCTATTTTTCCACCATTCTTTCCAGGCTTAGCCTCTGGAAACAAGATCTTGTTTAGTATGTTTTGTTAACCAGGAGCATGGTTAAGTCTTATTCTTTTGGTGCGAATGGGGGCTAGGCTATTAAGTGAATCAAGAAAGACCTTGTTGAAATAATTTATAGCACCTTCCAGAGGTAGTGTTTTTACTGGTGTCCAATTCTGAGCTTTTAGGGTATTTATGAATATGTTTTGGTTTAAGTGGACAAGGTTTCTGGATGTTCTATAGGACCGTGTTTTGGGTATTTGAATATGGGTTCTATGAGTGAAGGCTGGTAAGTGGTCACTTAAGGTGCTAGGGAGGGTTCCAGTGTTGAAGTATTTATGGGGGTGAGATACTAAGATCCAGTCTAAGGTTGGCTCTGATTAGTTAGTTAGAGTACATGTAGAGTCTATGATGAGCTGTGTAAACCTGTGCAAATTTATACTATTTACAGGGGAGTTGGAGATTATGTTTTGCCAATTAATATTTGTGTCACCAAGAATGATAGTTTCATTGGATATATTGTGGTTTGCCCAGGACAGGAAGTCTTCCAAAATAGGGATATTTTTTTTGGGGGGGAATATATAGTGCCACAATACATAATTGTTTATTACTATTAATGTGTAGGGATGCAAGTAATAAGTCAATGTTGCCAAAGGTAGAGACTGGTTTGGGAAAGACTGTAATTGTTAAGGACTCACGATAGATTAATGCTACACCCCTGCCTTTTTTGTGGAGTCTATCATTTCAAAGGATATTGTATCATGATGGGATAAATTCATTGTTTGATATATGTGGTTTTAACCAGGTTTCTGTTACTGCTACAATATTGGGGGTATAAGCATAGAATTAACTCATAAAACAAGCCACTCTGGTCGAACCACAACATCAGTAGGCTGTATAACAGAAGGAAGATGAGTATGGCAAAAATTATGAGGTGTAGTGCACAGCAGGATAAAACTGCTCTCATCAAACTAAACAAACAACTTAGAGCACAAATAACGTCTACCAAAGCCAAATTTCAGGTAAATCTGTCCTCCCAGACTAAGGGTAACCACAAGGCATTCTTTAGCTTTAACCACGTAACAACCAAAGAACCAAGTCTCTCAGTAAGAGAGACTTCATTCTTTAGCTTTAGCTATGTCCGCATTCTCAAAGGCAATACAAAATTGTGTGCAGAGCTCCTTATTAATGAAGCCACCTACACTAAGCCAGAAGATATAGAAAACCTACTGGCAGACAAATTCAACTTTCCCCAAAAGGTGTTGCCCATGGATCTAGAGTGCCTACAGGGTTGATCTCATGTAGTTTCTTCCTACTATCACATCCTATAGGCTTGATGATACCTGTAAAAACAAGAAAACATAATTACACACTCTATACAGATGACAATGGTTAAGATGCCAACTACAGGAACATGGGTAACAAAGATGTATACTAGTATAATGACTGGGACATTTTGTGTACAGATACTGGTGGTGTACCTGACACACAGAGGCAGAGGTGCTATCTGCAGACCCAGCCTGTTGTTGGGTGCACGGCATATGTATAGCAGACATGTAGGTCCCACACATGGTGGGTGGACATTTTGCCCTTAATTCCACAGAATATATGCAGTGTATCAAGATGAATTTGACATTTGCCCCTTAATGTACACATACAATAAGATTCACACAGCAGAAAAATTTGCAATCTAAGTCATTGAGGTACACATATCCTTGTTCTTACTGCTAGGTAGAAAGTACATCTGAGCACAGTGGGTGTAACAGTAATAAGCTTTAGGAGTACACCTTTAAGTAATCTGGATAACAAATCTTATCAAAGGACCTACCTCAGAATTGATGGTATACCTGTACTCCAAACACCTTCCGTAGTTAGTAGCTTTACTACAAATCAATGCAACAGATAGCATTCAAAATGGCAGCATGCTCACAAACTGCAATTTTACAGCTGGATGCATATGACATATGGAAATGAGCCCTACACAAGGAATGTCTCTGAACTGCCTGATTATGCTTTCATGCAGGACTGCCAAAGAGTGCAACTTGCTCACAAGGAAGGCATGCATCAGAGATACAACCAATGTAATCTCATGCAGGTGACCTGTTTATGTGCACTCATTCAACATCTGTGTAAATATGAGCTATGCTGATCCCAATTCACAAATCACATTGTACACATGACTCAATGGCTCACATTTTCTGTATAGTCATGTGACAATGGCTGCTTCTGCTAGTGCCTGCTTTTTACACGAAGGTGACAAAAATCAAGGTATATCTCCTTCACAGCCAATTTAAAAAAAAGGCTACTGAAGCATAATGATGGACCTTTCAAGAACACCGATGCTTGGTAAGACCTGGCGACAATTGTGATGGGGGCCACAGCCATTAACAAGATAAGTAAGTAGTGCAGGTATTTGTATGATGACCTGAAATGCTGTCACTGTGATGGCCTCCATCTGTGGGGCAGTGGAGGATACACAGTAATGACTGGGTTAGTACTGTCAATGTCACTCATTGTAGGTGTGTGTGTGTGTGTGTGTGTGTGTGTGTGTGTGTGTGTGTGTGTGTATGTGTGTGTGTGTGTGTGTGTGTGTGTGTGTGTGTGTGTGTGTGTGTGTGTGTGTGTGTGTGTGTGTGTCTGTGTGTGTGTGTGTGTGTGTGTGTGTGTGTGTGTGTGTGTGTGTGTGTGTGTGTGTGTGTGTGTGTGTGTGTGTGTGTGTGTGTGTGTGTCTAAAGTGCTGTTAGCATCCTGTAACTGTAGGTCTCTCTGCCTGTGCATCATATGCCATTGCTTTTATGGAGGGAGTTGTGAGGGGCTACTTTGTGTAGGGAAACTAATGTCAGTCCCCTATGTAGATGTGTTCCTGTTACCTGCAGGTCTGTCTGTGATATGTTTGAGATGTATGATGGAAAATGAGTCGAGCTCATATGTGGTGGTGAACATCCATGTTATGGTACCAGTATGCTAACAACTCTCCCACCGTGTGCCAGGATAAAATTACTATGTAAGTCTGTACACCTATAGATAGGGTCATTCACCTGGCTAGCAACTGGGCAACAAGGTAAGGGATATAGGTGTAGGGAAGTGTACGGTATATTTTGTTCTACTACCTGTCACAGTTGATTGATTGAATCCTTTCTCTTCCTTGCAGTGGCAGAAGAGGATCTTAACCATGTCAGCTGCTCAGATTGGTGACAATGCAGGGCTGGCACTTCCTAAAGTATACTGTCCTGTGATATATATCCATTGCAGTCACTAGATTAACACACTTATGGGATTCTTCCCAATTTGTCTCCAGTCTCCAGGTCCAGAGGGATAAGAGGGAGAATAGGTGCTTCAACCACAGACTGCACCTGCTGAAGATATGACTGGGGTGGGTGATGGGAACATACTTCTCAACCTCTAAGCACAAGAAATCCTGACAAAGCCAAAAATAATGGTGGAACAATGGCCCAAAAATAGAGACAGATTTGAAATATTGTACTTAGAAAGTTAGAAACTTGTTTAAACATAAGTACAGAATAGGTGGTAATCCATTAAGTACAGAAAAAGTAATTAGGGACCTGGGGACCCAAGTTAATAGCAATCTCTCATTTGACAACCACATGGCCAAAGTGGTTAGAAAAACATTTTATATAGCCCACCTAATCATGAAGGGATTCACATCTAGATCAGGGGAGGTCATCGTGCCTCTTTACTCATCCCTCATCAGGCCCATAATTGAGTACAATGCCCCTTTTGGGATGTACCTTACCAGACACCTGCAGCAACTGGAAAGACCCCAAAAGTACCTCACCAAGAGGATAATAGGGCTCAAACAGATGCCATATGCTTCCCGGTTAAAGAAACTCCAGCTCTACTCAGTGGCATACCGCCTGCTCAGACGCGATCTGTGCCTGACGTATAAAACCATGTCCGACCCAGAATTAATGGACATGCTGCACCTCAGAAAATCCAAATCCCATCGAGAGACTTGAACCTCAGCACTGAAATAAATAGGACATGCTGGAGGGACAGATTCATAACCCAGAGTCCCTCATTGACTCTCTTCAAGAGGAATCTTGATGAGTGGATGGGAGATCGTAGGTTTACCCCGGGTATCACTTCTGTGTCACTATTAGACAGCGGCACAGTATACTAACCTCGAAAAAGGGCATAGCAAAATAAATTTAAAATGGGTGGCGAAAGCCAAACACACTCTGGCTAGGCTTATAAATGCCCTAGGGCAGATAGCCTAGTATGAACCTATGAACCTATGAACATGTTTTGCATTAGCATGCATTTTCTGAAGGATATAAAGTCTGACTATCAAACGGTTATCGTTATTCAGTGATTTCAGTATTCAATGATTTGCCAGACAGCACAAATTTCATGCACAAGCAGACCAAAAATATAAGTCAAAAATCTGGACAATTGAGAGATTTGTATGGAGACTGCCGTGCCACACTGGAGGAGGCTGGTAATCGCTCTCTCTGTCTGACAGCCTGGTCCTATTGCCTGTAATGGTACAGCTGTAGTTCTAGCAGGTAATGCAGTCTGACTTTGAGAGGGAGCTGAATGCCCAGCTTAGCTGCACAGAACACCTTCAGAAGTGGATAATACAGCAGGTGGTCCCGATCATCTGGTCACCAGAGTAAGGACATGCTCATACTACCAGCCACCCTAAAGCATCTGCTGGCAAAAGATCAGTAGATTTACTCACTACCCAAATTCTATCCTATACACAGCCTAGTGTTTTTCCTTCCTAATGTGCGCAGACCGATATCTTGTGCATTGTCTGTCCTGTTATAAGCTACTTTGTTTGCACCTGCACACTCACCTACCCCCCTCATTCCTTACCTGTTTTTCTGGTTTCTGTCAAACTGAATAAGGTTCTATCTGACTGAATTCAGCATGTTTATACTGACCTCCATGATCATTATTTCCATAGGAAATGAGTGCTGGTGCTGTTTCTAAGTGTGGATGAACACAGCCCCATTTACTAGAGCAGAATAGTAGATAGATAGATAGATAGATAGATAGATAGATAGATAGATAGATAGATAGATAGATAGTGTATAATAGTGTGGTGTGTGTGTGTGTGTGTGTGTGTGTGTGTGTGTGTGTGTGTGTGTGTGTGTGTGTGTGTGTGTGTGTGTGTGTGTGTGTGTGTTGCACCTTTAAGAAGCATTTCAAGGTTTGCAAGTGCATATAAATAGGAAGCACATGCTAGCTTCAGTGCCATTTTGAGAGGGCAGCCAGTGAGTGAGCATGTATGAGTGTAATAACTAGGTTATTTATAAGTTTATCTCAGAGTTATTAAGCCTCAATCCTGATGTGTTTATACATAATAAAGCTGCTTGAACAGAACCCACAAAGACTGTCTATTTTATCCTGAGTAGACAAGTGACATGATGTCAGAACCAGGATTACAGAGACTGCTTTTCAGAGCTACAAGGTGCAGAGATCACAGTGAAGATAAATTAAGAGAAACGAGCATGAAAAGGGCCAGAAATGAACCAAAGGTAATGGAAACTTGCAGGAAGGATATATTTTATAAGAAAGATAAAACGGAGCATTACAAGGACACAAATCACATTATTAAAGAAGCAAGAAGCACAAAAGGTTTATTAATTAAACTAAATGTTTAAAATTAAGATATTTGATAAAACAATTATCAGAAATGCACACAAGGTGTTTGGAATTACCTCAGAATTGCAAAATTAGCATGTTTAAAACAAAACGGACATGTTTAGAGTAAAACAAGCACAAGAAAAGTATAATGGGCATGGAAAAAAATTAAACGAGCAAAACAAATATAATAAAAAGGGCACATTAAGCATAAATAAAGCAAGGCAACTGCATGTTTTTTGGCAAAGTACCGTGTTTTGGCATAACTACTGTTTCACATTGTATTCAGGGCATAACTAGAGTTATTCAAAGTATCTCAAAGTGTGTAAAAGTGCTTACAGTGTGTGCTTATTACTGTGCATTTATTCTGAAGAGTTTATTTGTGTGCAAAGTGCAACTACTTTGTGAAGCACAGTCAGAATACAGCCATTGTGAAAAGTTTCATGTGCTGGGTGTGTCTATTCATAAAGTGCCACCATTACAGGGTGTTTCATGCACTGTAAAGAGTTACTTAGCAAAGTACAGCCATTTTGGGAAAGTTTCAGTGTACTGTGCACTGGTTATCTGCAAAGTGCAGTTACTTTGGAATGTTTCTTACTCTTAGCTTCTTCTGCCCAGTTCATTCGCACAGTGCAGTTATTTTGAAATGTTTCTTACACTGATAAGAGGTGATTTCTTACAGTACAGTGATTTCAATGGTATCACAGTGCCCAAGATACTTATTTCGCAATGTTCAGTTATTCAGAGGCTAGTTGTGCTATTGGGAATAGTTACAAATACTGCCATAGATTTCTGGCATACGTATATGTGTGTGTGTGTTCATGTATACTTGCAAAAACCTTCACTGGTGTATGTTAATATGGCAGACAGATTTCGAAAACCATCACCATTGGTGTTTGATCAGAATATTGCAGAGAATTGGAGAATATTTTAGCAAGTCTCTATCTCAGCACTGTAAACTGCTATATAGCTTAGCTTTGTTTGTTAACTTGTTAAAGCTGAGTACTGCATTGTAACAATATTTCTGTAAATATCCTTTTAATCCCTGCACCAACACTTGTGTATTACTGTGTATTGGGTGTTACACACAGTTTATGTCTGCTTGGTTAATATGCATAGTGTTATATTGACTTTAGTAACTGTATTTTCCTGGTAATATCTACTGTCCTTTTCCCCAGCTAACCTACACTGTCCACTAGTTCACTGCAACGTCTATGAAGCTTTGACTTTTTTTTCTTTCTATTTTTTTTACTTTAGCTAACCCTGCCTGCTCTCCATTTTTACCTGCTATCTTCAGCAAATCACTACCACATTTTCACAAGTGAACTCTTCCCGTTGGGCAGTGTAAGCTTCGGCTGCTATTATTTCCAAGACCGCCAGACAACTAATAAAATAAATTGCAAATGCTAGGAATACTGTGTTTAACATTTCTAATCTATTTAATTTTACCTAACAGTATCGGCTGCCCAGTGGTGTTTTGAGTGCGGCCCGACAGCAAGAAGTTATCCCCTCCCCCTCTCTGCTTATTTCTTTCTGCAGCCTAGTATTTTTACTTTACTGTGCTATTTAAACTATTTGTGGCCTCAGGACTGTGAGCTTATTTTACGGGCAGTGTAAGCTGCCTACATACCATTTCTTTTCTCTGTCAGGATATTGCCTCACACAATAACTCTTTTAGTTTGCTTATTGTCTGTTGTCCACTGTTTTCTCTGTCTATACTTAAGCTTTATCAAAGTGCATTGCATACCTTGGTGATTGTTTCTAGTGAGCACTGACATTCTCAGGCCCAACTCACTCTGTTTGCCATTGCTATGCTCAGGCTCCCTCCACTCTCCTACCCTGCCCCCATTCCAACACACCCCCACTTTCACTTCTTTTATACCTAAGGAAACCACACCCCTGTTACATTCTCCAATCAATCCCTCCTATCACAACTATCACCACCCCACCCACTGTAATACTTTTACAGCCACCTCTTCACTAGCAACACCTAGGCACAACCTCCCCCACTACTACACTTACTTTACATGCCATCTACTTCAATTCCTCTGTTCCTCACAACTCTTCTCTCAGAATAAAAGTCTGACACTGCTTACACTACTACACTCTGCTATCGTTCTTTCTCCTCCTAGCTTACTATTCCACAGACCTCCATGGCTATAAAATCAAACGCTATCCTTCCCCAACACTCACATGTACCTCTCTCCATCTTCCATGCACACTTTATCAACATACCATCACCAATGTTAACCTTAGATACAGTACTATTCTCTTCCCCTTAAGACATCTTCAACACACTAGCCCTCGGCTGTCCTACTACAGGTATAACCAACTAATATCCAAACTAAAAAACCTAATATAGTACTCTTTAACACAGATAAAACTCCAGTCAGATATTCATCCTAACCCAGGCCTCATATGTAACTACCATCCAACTGATCAATTACCTTCAGTCTCCTGTCCTTCTACATCAATCCAAAACCTCAATGACACTGATACACATACCTCAATACCTATTACCTATAACTCTGATCTTCTAATAACAAATTTCAGTCTCAGAAGCTTTGTAAACAAAATCCCTGAATTCCATGCAACCCTGGCCTCCTACTCTCCAGACACTGCAGTCATAACTGAAACCTGGTTAAAGCCCCACATCAAGGACTCTGAAATAACAACAAATGGTTACAATATTATAAGACAGGATAAGCTGAATAAATGTAGTGGGGGTGTAGCAATTATGTATAAAGACTCTCTCAAGCTTGAAAAATAAATTGTTCTCCTCCAGACATCCCTACAGCAGAAATCCTTATCACTCGCCTACATGTTAATCCTCACAAAGGCATTAATATCACTGTCATCTACCTACCACTAGGTAACAACCTTTATAGCATAGAATCCCTCCTGTCCTGCTCATCTTTTTCTCTAACCCAAGAAACCCTCAGCCTTGGTAATTTCAACCTTGACTGGCTCTCCTGCTCCTCTGACTCCCCTACCAACTTTATAAACTTTTACAACTTCACCTAAACTATAAACTATCCCACCCGCACAGACAAACACTCAAATAAAAAATTGCTGCTTGACTGGATCTTAATCAGCAAGCCAAACCTGGGGTACTAGGCAGGCTGTCTACCAGTCATACTAAGTGACCATGCCCCAACATTTCTAGTCAGGAAAAGCATACACATCCAAACTTGTATCCCTTACAAATACATCCATACCAAAAAGAATTTCTCCCCTGACACCTTCAATTTACTACTACAACACGGTGATTGATCCCCATTAAAAAACCTGCAACTAGACCTCGCTGTAGAATACTTCAATAGCAAATTCCTTGAAATATTAAATAACCTTGCCCCCTCCAAAAAAAATCACCAAAAATTCTAACAGCTCACATGGCTATATAATAAAACTAAACAACTAATGAAACAAAGGGATAGAACCTGATCACTATACCGTACAACCAAAAACAAAAGTGATCTCACCCTTTATCAGCAACTTAGAAACCAAGCTAAGAAAAGAGTCATGAGCAACAAAAAAAATACTTTCTTACCTGCCAACAAAAATATCAGCACAACCCACAAAAGTTCTGGAAAAACATCAACCCTGGTAAAATCTCCACCCCAGCCCTCTTCACTAGTAATACCACTGAGCCCTTAGCTTCACAGTTCAACTCTCACTTCATTAACTCTATCATCTCTCTCTTAGATAGCAAAATAAACCTACCACTCACTGTCCCCTCCCCAAGGTCTGATGTCACTAACTCTTTCTCCTTTAAACCCATTCAAACTGCCTACATAAAAAAAAAAAACTTCTATATAAATTAAAACCCTGCTATCTGGCTGCCAATAAGCTTTCTAATGAGTACCTAAAACTAGCTTCTCCACCCCCTACCCCATATCCATACTAATAAATCGCTCTGTCTCAGAACAGTATGTACCCAGTCTATGGAAGATTTCTCATATCATACCACTACATAAGGATGGCCCATCTAGAGATATTACTAACTACCAATCTATTGCCATCCTTTCTCCCATAGCAAAAATCCTAGAGAAATGCATTCACCAGCAACTCATGAATCACCTCACCACTAACAACCTACTGTCCATCTCTCAGCATGGATTCGGACCTAAACATAACACAAACACACCCCTCATAACATTTACTGATACTATTTGCCAGCTCAAAAATGAAGGACAACTAGTATCAGCCATTTTCCTAGACATGTCAAAAGCTTTTGATACAGTATCATACCAGCTACTACACAACAAACTTGCCACTTATAATCTCAATACCTCACCCGTAACACGGTTCCACAGTTACCTATCTAGCCATCAACAGGCCACAAAATTGACAAACAATTATTACTGGTCACCACGGGGATACCCCAAGGCTCCATAATTGGGCCCCTCCTCTTTGTCATATTTACAAATAACCTTAATACTGCCACCCAACATGTAGCCATCATTCAATATGCAGATGATTCCTCTCTTGTCTGCTCGGCCCACTCCCCTCAAGAACTTCAACACAAAATGCAAACATCTTTCCAGGACACTGAAAATTACCTCATCAACCCAAATAAAACTAAGCTCATGATCTTCTCTAACAAGTCATCCAAACTCGGCACACCACCCCTCTCCATAAGCTCCTCTAATGGTACAATAATCAAACCCACCAATCAGACCAAGCTACTTGGAGTTACCATAGATGATACACTAAAATTCAATAAACACATCTGCCTGACAATCAAAAAAGTCCACTCCAAACTTGGAGCTCTCTACAGGGTTAAACCTTACCTTACACAGAAAGCTAGACTTCCCACTGCAAGATCTCATTTGTTATCATCTACTGCACTCAGATCTTTGCCAATCTGTCCAAAACTGACCTCAATAAACTAGAGTCCTGCTATAACAAAATAGCTAAGTTTGCCACCAATCAACCCCATAAAACCCAACACTACACAGCTCTCCAACAACTCAAATGGCTGGAACTTCCCAACCTGTTAGCACTAAAGCAACTTTTTTTTGCCCATAAAATCATATACAACCCCACAGACTGCCCAGCTCTTTCAAACCTAGTTCAATCTAACTCTAACTGTAGGCTCCTTGGGTCATCCAACAAACTAATGCTAAAACTGACCCAGCCTCACAACTATCATGGCAATTCCCTATGCGTCTATAAAATAGCCAAAGACTGGCATAATCTACCTCAGCACATCCAAAAAAATCTCAACCAGTCCACATTTAAAACTACCCTGAAAGATTACTTAAATACTAACTGGCTTTGCCCCTGTATTTCTCCTGGCTAGTCTCTCTTCCTATTACTGCTCATCCCTGGCATAACATTCCTATTACTGCTCATCTCTTGCAAGACTTGCATATTATCTCTCTGATATTTCTTGTGGACATGGTATACTTTTGTATAACTTCTAAATTTCTGATTTGTATTGTGGATATTGTATACATTATATAGTTAAAAGATGATGTAGAGCTCTTTTGAGTGTGTACCTTTAACTCTGAGTAGGTGTGGCTTCACCCTTTAAAAAATGACATTATCACCATAAAGTTCTAGCAAATACTTATTGACATAGGTCATATATCAATACAGTTGTGTTTGCACTCATATATGCTTCAATATAAAATATTCTGATACCTTGTATGTAACATGGGTTTGGAAGTATTAATGCAAATATGAACAGGCAGTATTTGACGCCTAGAGGAGCAGTAGGAGGTAACTGCAGAAACACCTGTAGACGTCACTCGGCTGTAATGAGTTAAAATATGATTTAATAAAGGAAAGGCATGTGTGTGGTATTAATAACACTGCAGTGAGAAAGATTTTTCTTCGTGACAGTAATTTAATGCTTAGCAAAGCTATTAAGATTTGGCAAATCCATGAAGTTACGAAAAGGCACAAAAGTATGCTTGCAAATGATAAGTGCATGGTTTCACCAGGCTCCAGAGCAAATGTAGAGGGCATGCAACACATGGCTAGCAGAAGCAGGCTTAAGCACATGGTACCTGCAACCCCTGTGGGTTTTCCTGGGAGACCCCATAGTTTTCCAGCAAGTTCTAAGAAAAGGACATGCTCAGTGCAGTACAAGGGTGAGTTAGCAAAACTCAGATCCAGCTTTATTGTTAACTGTCGCAATTGTGGAGCCAATCATGAGTCTAAAAGAGAAAAATGCTTAGCATTTGGGCAGCAATGCCATAAGTGTAAAAAATGGAACCATTTTCAAAAGTTTTGCAAATCAAGTAAACCTCACATAGTTATAAAGAAGGGTCACTCGAAAAAGCAAGTTGATCATATACAGAGCTGCAATCCTACTTTCTACATAGATGGTATATCAGTAATTGGTGAAAAGGTTGATGCAGTAAATTGGATGGCAACGAATGAAGTGTTTTGTACTGTCCAGATCAATGGTAAAACCACAAAGCTGAAAGTGAACACTGGTTCAAAGTGTAATGTTGTGTCAGCAGGCATATTTGCAAAGGTAAGAACTAATTAACAACTCAATGTGGCTAGTAGTGCAAAACCTGTTGCTCATGGAGGTGAAGAAATTCAAACCGAAGGCTCAGTAGTGCTTTCATGTTATTTGGCTAGGAACTGTTACAGCTTGTTATTCTATGTAGTCTGAAGACCTGTACAGTCATTAGTGGGTCTCAGAGACAGTTTGAGAATGAATTTTGTTTCTTTTACCAAAGAAATCCATCATATAAGCACATATCCTAGTTCCAATTTTACTGAAGCTATTTTCTAAGAGTATGCTGATGTTTTCAATGACAAGTTGGGCAAACTTCCAGTTGTGTATTCTTTGAAGTTAGACCCAGAGGTCAGTCCAGTGGTCAGACCAGCAAGAAAAGTTCCGACAGCTATGCAGAATAAAGTTAAAGCTCAGCTGGATACAATGGTGCAGCAAGGTGTAATTTCTCCAGTTACAGAACCAACTGAATGGATGTTGTCCACGGCAGCATCCCACAAAAAAGTCTCAGACGAAATCAGAATATGTATTGACCCAAGAGGTTTGAACAAAGCATTAAAGAGACCACATAATCCAACACATACAGTCGAGGAAGTCACAGCCCTCATACCAAATGCCACTGTTTTTTCTCTGTTGGATGCAAAAAGTTCATTTTGGCAAGTGATGCTTGATCACAACTCCTCATTACTGACTACTTTCAGTATCCCATTTGGCAGATATAGATTCCTCAGAATGCCATTTGGAATAAATTCTACAATTAAAGTCTTTCAGCATGCAATGGAGCAAATTTTTTCAGGTTATCCTTGGGCCATGATAGTAGATGATTTATTGGTTGGAGGCAATGATGAAGCAGAGCATGACAGAAACCTTAAGAAAGTTCTAGACAGAGCACGTGAAGTTAACTTAAAGCTCAATCCTCTGAAGTGCAAATTCAGACTACCAGAAGTTACATATGTATGTCATTTATTTACTAGCACTGATAGAGATTGTATAAATTAAAATGCTTTCCCCAAAATTATACTGTGTGCCATAGAAGAAAATATGGCTTGCTTTGCAAGAACAGTTAATTTCTTGTAAATGTTTAGCTTATATATTAATAACATGTAGCTGTGGGCTTACTGTAAAGGCATCCTGTTATAGAAAAAAGGAAGTTGACTTTCTTTGAGCTTTCAAATGCAGAAATAAATGAAATAAAATACAGACACTTCAAGTGATGCAAAGATGATGTGGAGAGACTTTTTGTAAAGTCTTCAGATACAGTAAGGAGGAAAATAACCCAAGAAGGACATATTTGTCATTTCAACAGGAACTGTCCAGGCTAGAAATAACCATGGACTTTTTCATGATACAAACTGAAACCAGAAGAACAAGTCACAAGGACATTAAAAATGACATTGTTTGACATTTAAAAGAGTATATAAACTGGACAGTAATTTTCACTCTAGTGACGTTTTTGGACTAAGTGTGCATTAGTTTGTGTCTAGCTGTGTTATAATAGAATTGAAATAACTCTGACAGTATTAACTGTTTGGCAAGAATTTGTACTAATGCAAATAAATATTAACAGATACAGTAGTACGGTGTCTGTCTGTCAGCCTAGCTCTCTGCTAATAATATTTTACAGTGATAATAATATTTTACAATGGCGAGTCTGCCCCACTGGCCAATAACCTAGCCCACTGGCCTCAACCTTTTTTTATCCGTTACCAAAAGTTAATTTTTCATAAAGATCTTACATTTTTCGTGAGTTCAACAGATTGCCAGTTCCAGTGCATCAACAGATCAACAGTTCCAGTACTTCATTGGTGAATACAGAGTGACGCAGTAGAAGCTGTCCTGTGATGTTCCACTATCAATTTGTCTGTTGAAGGACACCGTGTCTTCTAAATGACTTCAGCCTGATCACCCTTGTCATCTACGCAAAAATATGGTAAATTCTTCACAGTTATAACAGGGATGGCAGTACAGACAGTTAACTTTACAATGACCATATTGTAGATATAAATTTACATGGTTTAAACCTTCTGTGTCAGACATAAAATGTAAATCTGAAATGTTAATGTTCAAAATTTAGATAGCAGTTGTGTCTGTAAATGCATAAATACCTATAATCCATACATAAAATGTAGAGCAATCCATAAAAGAGCAACTTTCCAAACTTATGTCTATATTGTCACAAAACTCTAGTATGTGAGCCATACCATAAGATATATCCTATTCTGATAAACAATCTGTTTGATTCTAGCGTTGTTAGTTCTTCACATATACAACAGTTAAATGTACCGTCTGCAGTCACCTAAATCCCATACAGTACAAGTGTATGCAATTACGGTCAGTAATGTAATAGACTACATAAAAATGTTATTTATAATAAATATTGCAGATGTACAAAAAGAAGAAAGTTCTAACATAGCAGAGTGTGCTAATAATATTAACCTTTTAAAGAAAAGGGTTTCACAGCTTTTCAAAATTTCCCTAGAGACAGTAGTAAGGGACAATAAAGCCATTTAGATAAACAGACTCGGCATAGCATTCAGACTTTACATAATGACATTTCTGGTTTAATGTAACAATCAGATAGAGCCCAACAACATTTACTAAGGGCACAAACTACAGAGGTTAATCTGAAAAGAGTTAAAAAAAAAGCCCAGCAAGGTTTACAAGGAGTACAAAATACACCAATTGACAGTGGACAGGTTTCAGCAGAAATGACAGTTATTTCTCCTGCTGATACATATCAATAGTCTTGTTTATTGCAGACTCTGCCTCAGTGGCAGGACAAAAATGTAATTTTGTTTCAATATGTTGGCATTTAAACAATGGTTGACATACACTGTGTGGTCTATTTGAAATTATGCTTTAAATGTTTTTTTTTTGTTTGTTTTTTTGCATTTACACATGCCAGTTTAGGTCAGAAGGGGATTCATCAACAGTGTTGGCAAACCCCTAAAACATGCTCCAGTACTACGGGAGTTATACGCATCGATTCCCAAAATGATTTACAGGGAAAGTTTAGTATTGTCAAAATCAAAACACATAAAAAAATGTAATACAGAAGAGGCTACAGTAAATGCTTTGGCAGATGTCAAAGCAAAGCAAGCAGCTGAAACTGATGAGTGTCTAGACTCACATAACTGTTTTAAACACACAGACAAGGTAATGCTAGTTTAAAATTAAAAAAACTATCTAAAAATGATCAGACAGACAGTCTAAATAACATGACAGAAAAAAACAAAATAATGTTTTGGTCAGCCAAGATGGTATGTTGAAGCAATTTCGTCAGACAGTTAATGACATTTTGCAAAATGCAGATGCAGCTTTAAAATCAGTTTCTGCCAGACAGACAGATACAGACTCAGAGATGACATATCTCAAATTCCACCTGCAGCAAGAGGAAAAGCCAGAGTGCTAGACAGTTAAAAGAAGTACGCAGTATAGCAGATGCACATAGGAAATGTACAAAAACAGCTTGTAGACTACGTGGTGAAAGAAAGGGGATGTAATACATGGTCTGATGAAAAAACAAACACAGGGCAAACACGAGCAGCTTCTGCTCCACCAGGGTTACAAACAGATATACAACAAAGTTCAGAAAAATAGGTGATATGTTTTACTAGTACGAAAATAGGCCACATTAAACAGAATTGTCCATATTACAAAAGATGAAAGAAAAGTCAAATACAAAAGGGTATTTATACAGATAATAGTGCTTCTTCAGCACCCTAAAATAAGGAAAGAAATCAAGATAAAGAAAATACATTAACAGGAACAAACACAGAGGGATACAGAAAACCCACTATATAATTCCGCACACAGTGCAAGTCAGGAATTAAAACGTGAAATTGAAAGTACAAAGTACACATTAGACAGGGAAGATAATAACAGTCAACAGGGAACAGAACTTGTCTGTGTAATCAGACATACCCAGGAAAACAGATCAGAATATACATGAATTTAAATACACATTTATCTGCTCTTTTTGCATATAGTACTGTATTTAATTTATTTATTTGTGTTTTTCACTGAATATTAACTCAACTGAAGTTGTGGCTCTCTCTACAGAGTACTTTTTAGAATTTCTGTGTAGCCGTTGATCGCAGTGGGGGGTAGTTTCAGCTCATCACTGACATTCTGTCTTGCCTTATATAAGTGGTACATTTTGAGTTATCTCTGCTTAACATCAGAGCTTTGGCCGGCTAACATCTACCTGAAATCAGCTGGACGTATAAGTGAATTTAAGTACACTTTTATCTGCTCTTTTGCATATAGTACTGCATTTAATTTATTTATTTGTGTTTTTCACTGAATATTAACTCAACTGAAGTTGTGGCTGTCTCTCTACAGTTAGTTCCCCACCCACCCTCTCTGTTCTTGTGGCTTTGAAATTGCACACCTATCTTGTAGATTTGTATTTGGATACTCCTTCTGGGCCCATCTTATTTGCTCACTCAACTGAGTGCAGTGAGATCATATTCTGATTTCAGGCACTCCTACTGTGTACAAAGAGAGCATTTAGGAAGGACAACCCCTGTAGCCTCTTAATCCTGCTCTGTTCCCTCCCTCAAAAAAAAAAAATATACACACACACACAAATATATATATATATATATATATATATATATATATATATATATATATATATATATATATATATATATAATTCAGCTTTTACTGTAACTGTCTTAGCTGCTCTTCTGCGTGTTATCTGTTCAGTCGCTCTTACTCTGCACTTATTACTGCTTGTTAGTAGCCTTCTAATTTACTGCCTTCTGCACTTGTTTTTTAGTCATTTGTTAATTTAATTGCATTTATTTGAACTGTATTTGCTGTAGTGTTGCTACACACTTGGGTGTGCTGGCCTGCACTACAATTTGAATTGTATTTACTGCTGTTTTAGGTGTTTTTCTGTAACAAAAAAAAAAAAAGTAAATTCTAAGCTTGTTTCCTGCCTTTCCTGTAACTAGTCAAGTCCAGATACAGACTTGCTGTATACAGGACTGTTGGTAAGCTTCTGAGCCCCCCAAGCCTTTCTGTGTTGGAGGGAAGCCTTCTAGCTTATCAGTGGGAGTGGTAAGCACTAGGTAGCCTATCTACCACGGGAAGAGTGGGTTTTGGCCCTGAAAATGTAGTTCATCGGCTGTTTGGGCAGTTTTTCCATCTCTTTCTACTTTCTGGTCAAAAGCCTGTTATGCGTTTGGTCCCTGCCTTTCCTATAACTAGTGTAGTCCAGGTACAGATCTGCTGTATCCAGGACTGTTGGTAAGCCTCTGAGCCCCCCCAAGCCCTTCTGTGTTGAAGAGAAGCCTTCTAGCTTATCAGTGGCAGTGGTAAGCAGTAGGTAACCTATCTACCACAGGAGGAGTGGTTTCTGGCCCAGAAATGATAGTTTATTGGGCGTTTGGGAAGCTTTTCCATCTCTTTCAACCTTCTGATTTAAAAGTCTGTGTTTGCACTTGTTTCCTGCCTTTCCTGTTACTAGTCTACTCCAGGTACAGACTTGCTGTATCCAGGACTCTTTGTAAGCTTCTGAACCCCCCAAGCCATTCCGTGTTGGAGGGAAGCCTTCTAGCTTATCAGTGGGAGTGGTAAGCATCAGGTAGCCTATCTACCACAAGAGGAGTGGTCCCTGGCCCAGAAATTGTAGCTATTGGCTGTTTGCGCAGTTGATTTCCATCTCTTTCAACTTTCTGGTTTGAAAGCCGCACTTGTGCCTGTTTCCTGCCTTTCCTATAAACTAGCCTAGTCCGGTTACAGAGTTGTTGTATCCAGGATTGTTAGTAAGCTTCTGAGCCCCCCAAGCCTTTCTGTTTTGGAGGGAAGCCTTCTAGCTTATCAGTAGGAGTGGTAAGCACTAGGTAGCCCATCCTCCACCGGAAGAGTGAGTTTTGGCCCAGAAATTGTAGTTTATTTGGCCGTTTGGGCAGTTTTCCATCTCTTTCAACTTGCTGGCTTAAAAGCCTATGTTTGTACTTGTTCCCCGCCTTTGCTGTAACTAGTCTAGTCCAGGTACAGATTTGCTGTACCCAGGACTCTTTGTAAGCTTCTGAGCCCCCCAAGCCTTTCTGTGTTGGAGGGAAGCCTTCTAGCTTATCAGTGGGAGTGGTAAGCATTAGTTAGCCTATCTACCGCAAGAGGAGTTGTTCCTGGCCCAGAAATTGTAGCTATTTGCTGTTTGGGCAGTTTTTTTTCCATCTCTTTCAATGTTCTGGTTTAAAAGCCGCACTTGCGCTTGGTTCCCACCTTTCCTGTAACTAACCTAGTCCAGATACAGAGTTGATGTATCCAGGACTGTTGGTAAGCTTCTGAGCCCCACAAGCCTTTCTGTGTTGGAAGAAAGCCTTCTAGCTTATCAGTGGGAGTGGTAAGCACTAGGTAGCCTGTCAACCATGAAAGGAAAGGTTCTTGTCCCAGAAATTGTAGTTTATTGACCATTTGGACAGTTTGTCCGTCTCTTTCAACTTTCTGGTTTAAAAGACCACATCTGTGCTTGTTTCCCATCTTTCCTGTAACTAACCTACTGGGTAGCACTAGAAAGCCTTAAACTGATACAAGCCTTTTAGCTTAGAAGAGAGACTTTGGAGTGATTAAGTATCACTTTTCTGTACTTTCTTGCTGTACTTAACTGTTTTCCGCCTAAACGCAGATTTTCCAGCATTTATTGTTATTTAAAAGCTTGTTGTTTTTTTCACATATTGTACTTATTTGACTCCCTGCACTTTTAAAACGTTGTTTTTTGTTTAAATAATTTAACTGTTGTAGGCTACACACTAAAGTGTGATAGCCTTTTCTGATTGTTTGTAGTCGTTTAAAGCTATTTTAAGTGTATTTTTTACTGTTTTTGCCTTATATTTAAAAAAAAAAATTCCTTGTTTCCCACCTTTCTAAGCTAGTATAGTCCAGTTTTCATGCTAGTGCTGAATTCAGGGTTGTGATACTAGTTTCTGAGTTGCCCTTACCTTACTTGGATAGAAGGAAGTTCCTCTGTTCACCTGTGAGAGAGGGGAGCTTTGAGCAACCTATCTGTCCCTGGAGGAGTGGTTCCAGCCCAGAAGTTAGTAGTTTATTGGCCATTGTGGGCTAATTTCTATCTCTTTCATTTCCCTACTATAAAAAACGCATTTGCAAGGTTTTGCGCACCGGGCTGTGCCGGTTAGCTATGGTTAAATTATTCCTGGCTCCACTAAATCTCCTCTTCAGTTTTTCCCTTGAAACTAGTCTAACTCTTAACCTAAGCACTCAAAAAGCATCTTACAGCCCAACACTTGCTCAGACCTAACAGCAAGCACTAATATACCCTGACACTGATTGCCCAGCAGGGCAAGGCTCTTTATTCACCCCTCACCAACCAAGCGACTAAGCAGCTCACCCTACTATTCAGGCATGACCAAAGGGCAACTTCAGGTGCACTCTCCAGTCCAGCTGGTGAATCTGAGTATCCTGAGGCAATGTTACAACTGCCTCATGTACACAGACAACCCTCTCCTCCTACCACAAAACACTAACATATGTGAGAGATGCAATTATATAGCCAAACTGGAAGCTAAGCTGTCTCCACCCAAGACTGGAACAGACAGTCAAGAGGAGAAGGTTAACACTTGCACCACACCTCCAGCCGCAGACAGACCTACTAAAACAGCACTGGCAAAAAATACACATAAATACACAAAATTATACTCGGAGGCTCTAAATAAAAACCTGCAAAAGCATCAGAGACCTCCAAAGCAGACACCCAAACAACCTGCACTGCCCATCACAAACCAGACAACACATAAAACACAAAATCAGTGTGCCACACAATCACAGCCCTTGAGGCGAAATAACATACCTAACACACTAGTAATAGGTGACTCTATAGTCAGGCACATTGATGTCCCACTCACTAGGCTGGACAAGCAGAAGGTTACTGTTAGCTGCCTGTCGGGAGCCAGAATCCACCACATAACGCAAGCACTCAGGTCACTCCAGAACAAGTACAAATATGACTCTGTCATTGTTCATGTTGGTGTGAATGACCTGAGACGTACCTCCCTGGAGTACATGAAAAGAGACATGGAAGAGCTCTCTGATCATGCAGCCCAGGCTGGTATGACCCTGACCCTGTGTAGCATCCTGCCTCTCCAAGAATGATACCTCAGTATAAAGAAAAAATGATCAATTTCAACAATTGGCTAAGCTTCTGGTGTCATTCAAAGGGGATCCAGTGTCTGTCAGCCTGGGACGACATGCTCGACAAGCCGCATTGCTTCGCAAGGGATGGCTTGCACCTGTCACCCCTAGGCTTTCGAATATTGGCCAAGGCTCTTGCTGCCCCCATACTGCCTTTTTTAGGCAAGACTCAAAAGTCAAACCCACCTCCGTAAAAAGCATAATTAACAAAAAACTGAGGGTTATGCTACTCAACGCCAGGAGTTTAAATCTCAAAAGGCATGCGCTCAAAGCACTCCTCAGTATGGAGAACGTCGACATCTGTGCATTAACTGAAACCTGGTTCAAGGCTACAAAGAGTACCCCAGCACTACTGGGCTACAACTCATACCACACATTTCGGCCACAGAACACAGACCGAAACACAAATGGAGGGAGTGTATCCATATTCATCAAGGATACCTACACCTCCAGGGTAGTGGTGCAGCATGATACCTCTGAGATCATCCCATGTGCAACTAACATCGGGCAAATCTGCAATGCAAATTGTGGCCTGCTACAGATCACCCTCCATGACCCAGGACCACCACTCCACCTTCCTGGAGACACTGAAAAACATGAAGGTCCTACTGAACACCCTGATATTGGGCAATTTTAATTACCCTAACATTCACTGGGAAAACTACTTGAGTACAAATTCCCAGGCGCAGCGCTTTCTGGAATTCATCAACTCAAACACCTTGGATCAGTTGGTAATCTCCCCTACCAGAGGTGAAAACATATTGGACCTGGTCATCACCAACATGGGTGACAGGTGTTCCACACCGGAGGTCAACCCATCACTGGTTAGATCAGACCATAAACTAATCACTCTGGATGTCCACACCCCACCACCACCCCCAGCTAAGGAAACCACAGTAAAACACTTTTCTAAAGCAAACTTCACCTTACTTAAGAAGAGGTGGTAAGTTTCAGAGCCCCCACGCTAAAGGATAATGCTGCCCAAGATGCAGAAATCTTTACAAATGCACTCTATGAGCACCTACAAGGATGCATGGATCATGCCGTCCCTAGCAAAACCAAGACTCACTCCTCTAAGAGAAGGAAACCAGTTTGGTGGACCCCTGCAATAAACAGGCTATACAATAGAAGGAGAAAACTAGTTCAGAAAAAAAGCAAATCCCAAGAAGGAAAGACATCTCTGATCAGTATCAGTAAGAAACGAAGGTCCCTCATGAAATCATCCGAGGCTAACTTCGAAAGAAAAATAGCCAAGGATTCAAAAGATAACCACAAAGCCTTCTTTAGCTATGTTAAGAATCTAAGTGGCAACTCGCAGATATACACTGAACTATTGCAAAATAGCACAAAATATACTAAACCTACTGATATTGCCAACATCCTGGAAGATAGATTCAGTGCAAACTTCACCCCCTTCTCACCTCCAACAGGGCCCACAACAATACCGGAAAAGTGTAGTGTCCCAAAAATCACAGACGCACGGGTGAAAACAGCCCTTTCAAAAGCCAATAACACAGTGTCAATGAGACCAGATGGTGTCCCAGGCTGCATCTTGCACGAACTACAGAACGAACTAAGCCCCCACCTAAACACGCTGTTCAACCTCAACCTCTACCAAGGCTACGTGCCCATAGAATGGTGCACAGCAACGGTTATTCCTCTCCACAAAGGAGGGGCCACAACTGGCCCTGGTAACTATCACCCCATAAGCCTGACTAGCCTGGTCTGCAAGGCTATGGAGAGCATCATCATGGAACTCATTAACAAAGACATTGGGAATCTCCAAACACTTGACCCGACCCAGTTTGGCTTTGTTAAGGGCAGATCATGCCTACTAAACCTGGTTGACTTCTTCGAGACAGTCACCAAGGCCATAGACGAGGGAAAGGTGGCTCACACAGCCTACCTTGACCTCGCCAAGGCTTTCGACACCATTTCCCACTCGGGTATTACAGAAAAACTCACCAGCCTGAACATAAACCCCTACATCACGAGATGGGTCACCAACTAGCTTACAGACAGAACTCACACGGTAAGAATAGTGGGCTCCAGGTCCGACTCTAAACCAGTCACAAGTGGTGTCCAGCAAGGCTCGGTCCTGAGACCCCTACTGTTCAGCATATTCACTTCTCAGAAGTACAGACAAACACAGGAGGACTATGGCTAACCAAGTTCACCGATGACTGCAAAATGGGAGCTATAACTGACTCTCCGGCTGACACGGACATCCTCCAAAAGGGCTTTACTGAGACAGACACCTGGTGTCAAAGTCATGGCCTCAAGCTAAATGCCAAAAAATGCATAATGATCCCATTTGGGAAAAACAAAACACCCACGAATTACCACATAGGTGGCAGCCCCCTTAATACAGAAGAGGTAATAAGAGATCTGGGGACCCAGGTAGATAGTAATCTCGCCTTTGACAATCATATTGCCAAAGTAGTTAGGAAATCCTTCTATGTGGCCCATCTAATTACTAAAGGGTTTGCATCTAGAAATAAAGAGGTTATAGTGCCCCTCTACTTGTTACTCATTAGACCCATCATAGAGTACAATGCCCCATTTGGGATGTACCTCACAAGCCACTTCCAACAGCTGGAAAGACCACAAAAGTACCTCACCAAGAGGATTACTGGCCTCAAACATATGTCCTATGCAGCCCCACTGAAAAAAACTCTGGCTGTACTCAGTGGCATATCGCTTACTCAGAGGTGATCTCTGTCTGACTTACAAAGCCATGTCCAACTCAGAAATGATGGACATGCTCCACCTAAAGAAATCCAAGTCACTGCGAGCCAAGCGCTCTAGTGAGCTAAGCCTCGCCACAACAATAAATAGAACATGCTGGAGGAATAGATTCCTGTCACAGAGACTCCCCATGCTTTGGAACAAAATTCCAAATTACATCAGGCAGAGCCCCTCACTAACACTCTTCAAGAGAAACCTTGACGAGTGGATAGGTAACAGAAAATACACCCCTGGGATCACTTCATTGACTCTGCTTGACAGAGGATAAGTTAATTAATCAATGGGGCGGCGAAAGCCGACACACTCTGGCTAGGCTTATAAATGCCCTCGAGCAGATAGCCTAGTACCTACCTATGAACCTATGAACCTAAGAATGAATATGATTCTGATTAGGGATGTCCCCCCCCCTCACCCAAGTAACCTTTCTCACAAATTTTAAATGTGGAAAGAACCGACGCCCGTTAGTGGATGTATGGGTGGAGGGGACACTATGAAAAGATGTCCTACTTGATGCAGGAGCAGCAGTCTCAGTCACTAACAAACAGTTACCTGTAAATCAGTTTAAAAAAAATCTTACATTCAAGCCTTTGATGGCAGCACTTGCATGGCCATAAGCAGTAAGCCAGTTAAAATATGTTTCACAGAAAATTAATCTTCAATACAGGGTACATTTTTTATGAATTCCAGTTGCGGAACAACAATCCTTGGGGTTAATATTCTCGGCAAACTGGGAACAGTAATTGATTTCAATAACAAGGTTTTATGGTCTGCCACAGCTGAAAACAGTTAGAATACAGCTCAGCAATGTCCTTGCTTTGTAATTGATGTAAGTAACTATAAAAAGGACATTACCAAGAGACATTCACAACTGCAGGATAAATAGGAGCAAATCAAATCACAAATTCAGCCCTTATGGGCTACAGCAAAGACAGACTGTGGCAAGTTAGCAGTACCAGTGAGTGTAGGCAATCCTTCTGATTACATTCCCCCTTTTCAGAAGCAATATCCAATCCCCAAAGAGGCGGGAGAGGATATGAAGAAGTGTATACAACAATGAGAACAGGTAAATCATAAATAAAAAAGAGCATATATGCAAATAACCTGCAAACATCAAGGTACACAGAAAAAGAAGGTAAGCAATAAACAGAAGGAAGGACAAACCCCTTACCTTACTGAAAAGGGTAATTACAAACACTAACAGTATAATAAAAATGGTAAATTATGACCAGTAAAATATGGGGATAATCCTCCCTATAACCCAGATCATGGCAGGCAATAGGCATTAAAGCAATAAATTAACGGAACACATTTTATCAGTTCACAGAAAAGTACAGGGATCTTTTAAACTCAATGTAAATTAACTAAACAAAGGAGACAGGAAAAGACAGAAAAATAAATATTACTTTACTGGTTTAATAAGCCAGGATGGATTCAAAATAAACACAAAAATAACCTACAGACATGCAGACACAGAGTAAAGTTAATACACATACAGTGTAAAGTTAAAGTTAATACAGATACAGTAAATACATTTACAGTAGTGCAAATGGTATATGCAAAACTAAGCAGTGCAATTAAATGTTGGGTATGTAAGTCCACATCTACGTCTGGAAATGGAGTAACATTTAAGGTGGTACCTATGACAAATCCTAAATGACAAAAGGTTCTATGGTAACAAGAGAGGGTCACCCCCCCCCCAAATTAAAAGTACAGTATGTCTCCAAAGGCATCTTATGCATACAGCAAACAGGATAAATCTTGGTAAAAAACAGTGACTGTAATGTCATATTTTCAAAACAATGTCTTACATAAAATATAACAGCAAACAGTCTTATAAACAAACTAGTAACATCATTAGTCAGACTAGTGTAACTGCCATCCTGGAAATAATACACATGAATACATACAGGTAGTAAAGTACAGAGTCATTAAAAACTTAATAAAAACTTAGACAAATAGCATTTTTCAGCTAATCAAAATCCAAGCAAAAGCAGCACACTATGTTGGTTCATAAAAATCAGTGTAAGTTAATAACAATCAAACAGTATCAGTACAGTAACAGTCTGTTAACAATCTTAAGAAAGTTTAAATTTGTTTCTATAATAGCAATCTATGGTCAGGGCAAGGCAATGTAAAAAAATGTACATACAAGGCAATGCAAATAAAACAGTTGCAAAGAAAAAAATGGGGAGAGATACTCAGATATAATAGATCATGAGAACAGGAGGGACGTCATGGATACCTGATTTCAATATATTTTTGGACATGCAAAATTTGTTTGCAAAGGCACGTAACAAGTCAAATTGTTGGGTTTTTAGCCACATTTCTTACAGAGGGAAAATGCCATTACATGCAGTCCCTGTAGAGGTTACACATACAGGTTTTATGTTTAAAGAATCTTATAAAAATAGAGTTGTAAAACAATCAGCCATAAAACAACATTTACAATTGATAGAAATAGAAAAAGGGATTCTCTGTTTTCAAAAGAAAGAGACACTCAAAATTGCTACTTTACACCAACTCCGGTCATGAGAAAAAGCTTGAGTATAAAATAAAAACAGCATGGGAGTTAACACATAATACTTCTTTTAAGGAAGAGATGAAAGAGGAAAAAATTCTGTTACATAGAGTATGCAGTTCCAATAATGAGAATTACTCACACATTATCAGAGGACATGGTAAAAAATCACCAGAAAAAGAGGGAGGTTCATGATAAAAAACAGGGAAAGATTTTAAAACAGCTGGACATAGGAAATGGTGTTATTTCAGAAGCTGATTTTTTTCACTGGTATGGTGCCACTAAGGCAATATGGAAAATTACAAAGTTGATAACAAATGCAACTTGTGGAGCTATCTCAGCTATAACAGAGGGGATGTGTTATAAAACCGTCAAACAAGTAACTGTTGTTAACAATAAAGAAAGGCTATTAAGTGCAGAGTATCACATTTTCCTGTAAATTGCTTTTTTAAATATTCTTTTCCCAAAGCAATAATAAAATTATGCAATGCAAAAGAAATATGCTTGTTTCTAATACAATGTTTTGCCTTGTAAAGCAAGGATTAGCGTGACAAGATTTTGAAATAAATGCTTCTGTGTAACTGCAAGGCTGGCGACTTGCTTAAGCAAGCATGAAAGCAGTTAAAAATAAATAAGTAATAATGGCTATGTGTCTATGGTGGGGTACTATAATTTCCGCATTAATTGCTCTTATCGTCATTATCTGCTTAATTACAACAGTTTGTATGTGTGCTAAAAATTTGTGTTAATAAACGTATTAATCAAGTAACAGCCATTGGTAATGTAATATTGTATGAAGAGATAGCATTAAATGCAAGGGATTTGTATGTTGCAACAGACCAAGGGATCCAAAAAGTACTGAAAACTGTATTGTGTTGTAAACTGTCTTACAATTTTCTTGGTTTTAATTAAAAAGGGGGAATTGATAGAGATTGTATAAATTAAAATGCTTTCCCCAAAATTATACTGTGTGTGCAGTAGATGAAAATATGGCTTGCTTTGCAAGAACAGTTAATTTCTTATAAATGTATAGCTTAGATATTGACATATAGCTGTGGGCTTACTGTAAAGACACTCTGTTAAAGAAAAAAGGAAGGTGACTTTCTTTGAGCTTTCAAATGCAGAAATAAATGAAATAAAATACAGACACTTCAAGTGACGCAAAGATGACGTGGAGAGACTTTTTGTGAAGTTTTCAGATACAGTAAGGAAGAAAATAACCAAAGAAGGACATATTTGTCATTTCAACAGGAACTGTCCAGGCTAGAAATAACCATGGACTTTTTCATGATACAAACTGAAACCAGAAGAACAAGTCACAAGGACATTAAAAATAACATCATTTGACATTTAAAAGAGTATATAAACTGGACAGTAATTTTCACTCTTTAGTGACGTTTTTGGACTAAGTGTGCATTAGTCTGTGTCTAGCTGTGTTATAATAGAATTGAAATAACTCTGACACTATTCACTGTTTGGTAAGAATTTGTACTAATGCAAATAAATATTAACGGATACAGTAGTACGGTGTCTGTCTGTCAGCCTAGCTCTCTGGTAATAATATTTTACAGTGATAATATTTTACAAGCACTGGCTTGCGACCAGACCCATCCAAGCAAGCAGCCATTCTTGAGATGCCAGCTCCAGATAATGTTCAGCCTCTACAATGTTATCTTGGTATGGTCAACTATTTAGGCAAGTTTATACCAGACTTCAGTGAGTTGACAGCACCTTTGAGAGAGATAACATACAAAAATGTTATATGGTCTTGGTTGAAACACCAGCAGAAGGCATTTGAAGACCTTAAGCAGAAAATTGCCACATCACCTACATTAAGCTACTATGATGTCAATAAACCAGTAACTCTTTCCTGTAATGCTTCGAAATTTGGTCTTGGTGAAGTTATTCTTCAAGAAGGCAGACCAGTAGCCTATGCATCTAGAACTCTTACCCAAACTGAAATGCAATATGTTCAAATTGAGAAAGAACTTTTGGCAAAAGTATCTGCATGTTCAAAGTTTCATGATTATATCTATGGTCAAGCTATTCAGATTGAAACTGATCACCAACCTCTAGTTACTATTCTGAAGAAGCCTACACATTCAGCTTCAGCAAGATTACAAAGAATGATGCTCAAACTGCAAAAGTGCAACTTCAACATGGTCTATATAAAAGGCAAACTTCTTTATCTGGCTGATACCTTATTCAGATCACCCATAAATACAATGTAACAGCTTCATGCAGAGAATTTTGACTTTGGTGTCATGGATATGCATAATTTTTCTACCACGAGACTTGATGAGCTGAGAGATCATACAAAGACTGATCCAATTTTGCAAAAGGTCGACCACTACATTAATGTTGAAGTGCAAACTTATTTTCCTTACATTGATGAGATGTTGATGGAAGATGACATTATTTTCAAAGGTCCTAAAGTTGTTGTTCCTGCTTTCTTGCAACATGAATATATACAGATTTTGCATCGTGGTCACCTAGGTTCCAAATCTACCAAAAGAAGGTCGGGAGAACTAGTATTTTGGCCTTCTCTAGAAAAAGTAATTGCTAAAGTACTTTCTTCTTGTTCAGTATACAATAGTACTAAATTGCATTTGCAAAGAGACCCACTACTTCATCTAAGTCAAGTTCCTAAACTACCTTGGACAACAGTAGCCACTGATATATTCGAGTGGAAAAATCAGCATTACTTAGTGTTGGTAGACTCTTATTCAAACTGGTTTGAGATTGATTTACTACCTAATCTAACATCCACTGCTGTTATCACCAAGTTGAAATGTCATTTCTCAGTCCATGGTAGCCCACACAAAGTTATTTCGAAAATGGTACTCAATTTGCTAGTCAGTTGTTTCAGAAATTTGCAAAAGAATGGGACTTTGTACATGTTACTAGTAGTCCAGAATATCCACAGTCAAACAGACTAGCTAAACGTGCAGTACAGAGTGCAAAGCAATTACTTGACAGGTCAAAGAGTGATAATACTGATGCCTTTTTGAATGTACTCAATCTTAGAAACATACCCCATGAAGATATACTTTGCTCACCTGATCAGAGACTTCTATCCAGGCAAATCAGAACAACATTGCCTATTAGTTCCAATTTGTTGAGGCTTAAAGCTAATAAACACAGAACAATTAGAGCCCAATTATTCAGAAAGCATTCTTTCCATCAGTCCAGCTATGATAAATTGAGCAAATTTCTTCGTCCATTGAAATAAGAAGAGACAGTGAGGATACAAATGGAGAAAGGTTTCGACCGGATTGGTCAAGTAACAGGTATATGTACCGAGCTGAGATCTTACTTCATAGAATCTGAGGATGTGGAGTACTGGAGAAATCACTGACATCTTCTTCCTGTATCAGAATTGATATTGCAGCATTGTTCCTGTGATACAGACTCTAGATCTCAGAGCAATTCAGACAATGTTCCTGTTGCAGAACGTGTCTTAACTTCTACTTCCATTCCTGATGATGTTCCTGATGTCCCTAAAGTTGAACATTTAGCAGAGGCTGTCCCAGTTGCTAGACCTAATTCTAATTTCTATGTCACATGATTTGGTCATATTTTCAGACCTAGTGTGAAATACACAACAACCTGGACGTAACTGTGTATATGAATATTGCATGACTGATTTCTGAAAGAGCGAGGATGTAGAATAGTGTGTGTGTGTGTGTGTGTGTGTGTGTGTGTGTGTGTGTGTGTGTGTGTGTGTGTGTGTGTGTGTGTGTGTGTGTGTGTGTGTGTTGCTCCTTTAAGAAGCTTTTCAAGGTAGGCACATGCATATAAATAGAAAGCACATGCTAGTTTCAGTGCCATTTTGAGAGTGCAGCCAGAGAGTGATCATGCATGACTGTAATAGCTAGTTTGTTTATAAGTTTATCTAAGTTAGAGTTATTAAGCCTCAATCCTGATGTGTTTTTACAGAACCCACAAAGACTCGTCTATTTTATCCTGACCAGATGAGCGACAGATAGACAGATATGCAGACAGGGTACAGAGACAGGCAGAAAGATTAGAATAGCTACTTTGCAAATTTCTTCTTCAATACGCTGTCCTGCAGTCACTTGTGTGTGTGACCTTGTCATGGTGTAGGGGTTTGCATGCCTCTGTAGGTCTCAGTGTCTTCCTTTGTGAATTTTGTTCTCCTAATCAGGTAAGCCTTGCTAGGTTGGTCCAAAAGGAGGGAGAGAAAAACAGGGATCACACCACTGAAAATTGCCATCATCCCATGACAGTTCATTTAGTGAATCACAGAACCTTGCCAAGAAGAGGGAGTCCAGGACCCATCTCTGGAGTCAAGTCTACAGGTGCTATTCACTAGCAAGCTCCTGGTAACCAAAAGACTCAAGAGGCCAGTTTGGATAAACTGAAACACAGGTATGTGGAGTCAACTCATAAGCTCCCCACTTGCAAGGAAAAGGGTATGGATTGAGTGAAATGCCAGATAAGTGGTGGGCTGGAGTGGAATATATTTATATGGACTAAACCCCAACAGTGGAAACTGGCACTTGGGACTTGGAATATCACTCCATCAGAATGGAAGGGACAGAACTTATGGAAGGGCATGAAAAGTATTGGCTGGATATTACAGATCTTATCTACACACAGCACTGTTCTGGAACCAGACTTCTCAATTAGGTGTGCTCTCTCTCTCTCTCTCTCTCACATTCACTCTCTTCTCTACTCTGGAGTTGCCTTTCAGACAGACTCCACGTGTGTATAGGGATACTCACATAGCCCAGCTGAATGCTATACAGCTGGAGTTTTTGCCAATAGACAAGAGTTCACCTCAATGTGAATATTAGTTGCAGAAAGGAAAACTCTGATGATTTTCTGTGCTTATGCACCTAACATTTATTTAGAGTACTTGGTCTTCTTGGGGACGAAGGGTGTGGTTCTTGATAAGATACAACCTACTGACTCTGTTGAGGGAATGGAAGACTTTTACACTTGTGGGAAACAATACAGATCCTTGGAAGAGCATTGACTCCTCAAATGCTAAGTGGTGAATTGCTGTAGGATTTCTGTGATAATCATATATGGTCCATCGAGAACACCATGTTCAAACACAAGTCTGTTTATAAGTGCATTTGGTACCAGAGCACTATGGGACAAAGGTTAATTACACACTTTGAAGTTATGTTATTAGACTTAGGGACATGCATTCTAGACAACCGGGTTGAAAAACAGCCGCTAGACTGTTGACTAACCACCTCCTATGTTGAGATGGATCAGAGGCCAGGGTGGTTCCTGTACAAACAAAGGAATCCTATTTATGTAGGGAAGATATCCTGGGAACATGTAGCACACACTACTAATCAATGAGTCTTATGTGAACAACAACTCGGCTCAATAATTGTAACTCACCAGTGTTCAAATTGGACATATTGTGTTCTGCAGAAAATCATGGCCAGTGAGATTTCTTTATTTCTGCACCAGCAATGATGTATTTGATGGATGTGGT
>NC_056725.1:1379269330-1379304330 GCF_019279795.1 Protopterus annectens | reverse complement strand
CACGGCACTTGTGCAAAGGTGCCCCATGAAGTCTGAACGTAGAATACGTTATCATATGGGAACGTGACAACTGGAAAGCTAATTTTCTTTTTTTTTTTTTTTTTTTTGGGGGGGGGGGGCGTTGTTTAATAAAAAGCTCGTGAAGATTTTTATTAAAAAACGGCCAAAAAAAGAAAGGAAGGGCAAGATGAAAAGTACATCTTGACTCATCGAATGTTGTGATGTTGTACATAGAAACGTCAGCAGTACCAAAACATTTAAGTGTGTACCTATTAAAATACACATAGGCATCTTATAGATTTTGTAATCACTTGTGTGGTAGTGCTCCTAAGCATTTAAGACACTCCACAAAACTATATATATAAGATTATGTGTGTAATCTTATATATAAGCGTATGCATATAAAATTAAAATTTAAAACTGCATTAAACTAAATGATCCTGCTTCACCAAGAAACTTTGGGGAAAAAACAGTTAAACAGGCAACGCAAGGCAAGTATCCCAGATTCTTGTACATCCGCTTCTAAAACTGTTCTTACTGGTTGAGTGCCAAGCAGAGAGGCAAAGTTATACTTGTTAAAATAATATAAAGATTTTTTTTACTACAGTTTTGTCAAAGACTTGGACTGGCTAATAAGCCTATACTCTGTAACTGACCTTTTGGTGACTTCGTTGTTATATTTATTCTAAATGAATTTCTGAGCTGTTGTGTAGATTCCTGATACCTGACACACTAACCCTAACCCTGCCACTTCCATAACTCCAGACCTACACATTACCTTAACAAAAACTCATTCCCTAATTGTACCACTACACAAGAAACTCACATATACACATTGTATATACTGCAACATACCCACAAAATGCTAAAACTAACACCTTACCTAGCCCTTACGTTAATCCTAAACCACAAACACCCAGTCTCAAACCAAAATCATCACACATATGGCATTAAATCTATCCCCATCCCAAGCCCTTGTACTAACCCGAACCTGCAAACACTCACATATACACTCCCTCCATGTCAAACTTTGGTACATCTAAAGGCATTAATACTTAGGACAAAACCCTCTGCCCTTCATGAAAACATAGATCACACACCACAGAAACAGCTGACAATCTGGTATTCAAAATTTCCTTCAGTCAGCAAGCAGGGATTTTGATAAAAACACAATGCAATAAATTCTCTCAACAAAATGTGCATTCAACAGATTATATTACAGACATTGACATACATGCACACATGTGTGCATAATTATACTGCTTTTAGTAATAAAGACAAATCCAAGCAAACAGATTTGCCAATTTTTAGACAAGGTTTATTTACAGGACAAAGAAAAATACGTTCTTATAACAAAACATGTTAAGTAACTGAAACAAAATACAGTCCATTCAGAACAGCCTTCCCAGAATTTATTTATTTATTTATTTTACATTTGTTAACTGGGAGAGTCCGACTGGATACATGTCCATTTTCAGCGGAGGCCCGGGGAGAAAAGCTCCAAGTACATAACAGACATATGAACATTGTTAATGCAAAAAAAGGAAGATAGTTGAGTTCTAAATACAATATAAAGATACATCACATCTTGGGAAAAAAAAAAAACAGCAGCATATAAAAAAAAACATAGGTCAGTTACAAAGGCGCCTTGTTAAAAAGCGGTTAAGGATAATGAGGTAAGAGAAGGGTAAATGATAGTGGTTAATCAGGTTTGGAACAGGGACATTGCCAGAGAGTATTGAGATGGGGTTTAAGCTTTTTTGAATTGTAGGAGTGAGGGTTCTGAAGTGAGCATGGTCGGTAGGAGTTCCACATTTTACCTACAAAGTTTGAGAATAGAGAATCCCCAGCAGAATTATTGGCTTTGGTAGTTTGAGCTAAGATCTTATTGGAGGAGCGTAAAGACTGCAGGTTAATATAGGGGTGAATGATGTTTTTCAGAGCTGGTGTTTTCTCTGGGTGATACAGTATCTGGTGAGCCGTTTTGAGTTGGTTGAAATGGAGTTGGCTGGAAAACTCTAACCACCCTAGTTGCTTCAAGTTAGTGCAGTGGTGCGTTCTAAAGGTGGAATTTGTGGCAAATCTAGCTATGTGATTGTAACAAGAAGCAAGTTTGTTAAGGGTTGTCTTGTTTAGGTTTGTAAAGAGGGGGGAGGCATATAAAAGAGTTGATAGTAGGTGTGTGCTGGCAATTGTAATTTTAGCGTGAGGAGTGAGAAAGTGTTTTACTTTATAGAGAGAGCCAAGCTTTTTATTGACGGTTTTGATGGTAAGATTGAAATGGGTGTCAAATTTAAGGGAGTTATCAATGGTAACACCTAATAGCTTTGTGTGAGCTTCTGGTGATATAGTGATTCCATTGGAGGATGTAATAGAGAAGGTGGGGGGAAGAGTCTTGTTAGTGGGTGAGAAAGTAAGTAGTTTTGTTTTGTTGGGGTTGAGAACTAGTTGTCGACTTGAGAACCATTTTTCTATTAGGTTGAAGGTGTCTTGGGTTGAAGCACCAGGTTGGAGGCAGTGCTGATGATAGTCGAATCATCTGCATATTGAATGCATGTGGCATGGGGGGTGATTGTGGGCAGGTCATTAACAAAGATGGTGAAGAGAAGAGGGCCAAGAATAGATCCTTGGGGAACTCCAAGTGTAACAGGTAGGCATGTAGATAATTTATCCTGCCATAGAACAGCCTGTTGCCTATTGGACAGGTAGGATTGGAACCATTTCAGTGTGGAATTGCTGAGTGATAGTTTTTTTAATGTATGGAGGAGTTGAATGTGGTTCATCATATCAAAGGCCTTGGAGAGGTCTAAGAAAAGAGCAGATGATAGTTTATTATTGTTTCTGAAGTTATTGATGGTATTAGAAAAGGATAGTAGGGCTGATGTGGTACTGTGATTTGACCTGAAGCCATGTTGGGAGTTAGCTAGAATTTTATTTTTGGTGAGGTGTTCCATCAGTTGTTTGTGGACACACTTTTCCATAATTTTGGCCAGGGGTGAGAGTATAGCTATAGGTCTGTAGTTGGTTAGCTCTAGTGAGCTACCACCTTTATGGAGAGGAATAATGTGGGACATTTTCCATATGGAGGGATGAAGGCTTCTGACAAGGTACGGTTTATGATTATGGAGACGGATAGGAAATGGCCTCAGCTGCTTTTTGCAGAAACTCAGCTGGGAGAAGGTCAGCTGCTAGCTTAGTGGGTTTTAGTTTTTAAGAAGAGATGTTATAAAGGATATGGGTACTGGATCGAAGGTAAATAGATGATCTGATGTAGTTGTAGTATTCTGCTGGCATGGGTAGTGGAGTGGGCTGGTTGTTTGTTTGAATTGTGTGGCCAGGGATTGTATAGTTTCTGTGAAGAAACTATTGAATGTGTTAGCAATGTTTACAGGGCACTGTTGTTTGCAAGTTGTTGGAGTGGGGGTGGTTGCCTGGCCTGGGTGCAGGAGCTTGTTTAAGCCTGCCCAGAATTTTTGTGGATTATTAAGGTGTTTGTGTTGGAGGTGGAGGAAGAAGTTTTTTTTTATCATTTAAGATCATTCTTTTAGTTTCATTTCTAAGTTGCCGGAAGGTTTGGTGGGAGTGTGGGTCTTTAGAGGTATGCCATGTGACCCACATCTTGTTTCTAGATAGGATTTTGGATTTTGTTTCCTTAGAGAGCCATGGTGCAGTTTTGGTTTTAGTTCTAATGGACCGTATTGGAGCATGGGAATCTAGAATCTTGAGGAAGGTGGTGTTGAAGTAGATAACTGCCTCTTCAAGAGGAAGAGACTTGAGTATTGTCCAGTTGTGGGCTTTAAGTTCAGTTTGAAAAATGGAGGCGTTGAATTTATTATTATTCCTGATTTTTTATGGTTGTAAGAAGGGGTGATTTTCTTGAATTTGATAACATAGGTGAGTAAGTGATCACTCATGTCCTCTGGGTGAGTACCTGCTGAGTACTGGTCAGGATCTTTATTAGTAAGGATCCAGTCCAGGATGCTGTCTTTGTTTTGGGGTTTACCTAGTCTGGTAGGAGTGGATATGAGCTGAGAAAAGCCATGTAGATTTATGCTGCTAGATGGGGAGCTAGATGAGAAGGAATTCCAATCAATGTTGAAGTCACCTAACACTATGGATTCCTGGGGGTGAGTTTGAGTTAACCAGTGGAGAAAGTCCTCTAAGGTTTTGTTATTATTGTTGCCTGGGGGGATGTAAATACATGCTATATTTATGCTTTTATGTTTGCTTGGTTGAAGTTTTACAAGTAGAATTTCAGCATTGTTTGTTAGGAGGGGTTGTGGAGAGGCAGGGGAGATTTGTAATGTATTTTTGTAGAGTATGGCTACACCACCACCTTTACGAGTTATTCGGTCTGCTCTTAGTATATCATACCCTGGTGGGATTATCTGTGTGTCTTTCGTACTTGGTTTAAGCCAGGTTTCTGTGAGACATAGTAGGTCTGGGGAACAAGTAGCTAAAAGGGCATGTAGGTTGTGAATCTTATTGTTTACACTTCTGATGTTTAGATGACAGGTCAGAAGAGAGTTAAAGGGTCTAGAGTTTAGATTGAGAAGTGGAGGGGAGGATAGGGTGGAATTACAATTGAGTGGAGGGGAAGGGCCAGGGTTGGGGTGGATATCACCATCTGTGGCTAGTCTGTGATTCAGAGTGGTAATGAATTTGAGGGCTTTGAGTAGAAGTTTGTAGTAATGTTTATCATTTGGCCTAATATTGGTAGGTTTGATAATTACATAGCGTTCGAGTTCTAACAAGGTGGGTGAGTAGGGAGTTGAGTCATGGCCTCTGTTGTTAATTATGGGTGAGGGGTTGGTTTGGTAGTTTAAGTATTCTTTCATACAGGGCTTTTCAAAACAAACACTACTTAACACTCAATAGTATTTGCATCAGGCTTTACCAAAAGAGAGAATAATTTCCCCATGTTTTCTAGTACAGGACAATAGCTCATAATCCGTTTTAGACTTCAGGAAAACTCATGGACACCTTGAGACTGCTGTCTTGATCCACGGTTCAGAAACTGATTTATTTCATAGACAGTGAACATTATATTCACCAGGATGCACCAACTTCTCATTGTTTGCTAATAAGACCCTTACTCCAGTTTGTCGCCTATTCTGCAAGTCTCAGTAACCCTGTAGCTACCCTCCATGACACATCATGTAGGGAATATAACCCATGATGTAATACAACCACCATAATTTTTTCTTCAGACTTAGCAGTCACTATTGTACATGACCACCCACACCACAGAATCACCAGTTCTAGCCCCTTTGCATGGGGGGGGGGGTATAAACTCAAGACGGCTGCCTATTAAAATGTCGACACTTGAAACACTGAGTGCTAAAAAGGCTGGTACTTGAAATGCTGAGTGCCGACAAGCTAAAAAAAGACTGAAAACACAGAAGAAGAGCAAATCTTCAAAAATCGCTCTTCTCCTTTAAACTTCTTTTTGCGGGGGGGGGGGGGCAATGTGGGAAGCAAGCACCTACATCCCCCAAACTTTACACACACACACACACACACACACACACACACACACACACACACACACACACACACACACACACACACACACACACACACACACACACACACCAACTCCAAGATTGCCATACCTTGGAGAAAAAGGAATATTTTGAGAAATGGCATCTTGAACTTAGCTAGTGTAGGATCATAGGATCATGGGACATTACTAGGCTAATGGCCCTAAGGCCCTTACAAGCCTGGCCAGGTTCTACCCTTTATTTCCATGATCAGCACCTGTTGCCCCTGTCCAAGAGGGACACAGGTGGAACCCCCCATGGTGAATTCAGAGTTACCCATCCAATCGTCCAGACTGCATTTGAAGACGGCCATTGAGGTGTTCTGTTTGACATGAAGTAGGAGTCGGTTCCAAAGGTGTGGTAACCTCTGGGAAACAAATCTACCCTCATGCAGGTTCTATTAATGTCACATACCAGGTTAAGGTTTTTAGAGTGATAACCTGTGTACCAGTTGACTTACGGAGATGCAGCATTTCCAATAAAGCAGGATCAGAGACTGCCTTGTAAGCAAGGAAGAGATAGCTTCTGAGTAGTCTGTATAAAACAGAATAAAGTGGCAGTGATTTCAGATGATCCACATAGAACAGATGCTGAAGATCTAGAATTTTCCTTGTGAGGAACCTTTGTGGTCTTTCCAGTTGCTGCAGGTGCTTGGAAAGGTACATAACAAAAGGGGTGTTGTACTCAGTTATTGACCTGATGAGGGAATAGTACAGAAAGGTTATAACTTCTTTTTTATTTCTGGAGGCAATGCCCTTACTTATGAGATGAGCAATATAAAATGCCCTTCTTACCACTGTGGAGACATGGTGGTCAAAGGTGAGGTCGCCGTCAACCTGTGTGCCCAGGTGTCTCACCACTGAGTGAGTACTTAAGGGTGTTGCTATTGATGTGGTAGTTAGCAGGAACATCACCCTTACAGAAAGGAATAATAATACATTTTGTGCATTGAGTTTAAGGCCATGACTTTGGCATCAATCATTTGTTTGTGTAAGAAGTTGATATAATTTGAGATTCTATACCACACCCAGTTTGCAGTCTTCAGCAAACTTTGTCAGCCTCAGACCTTTAATTTTTGCTTGTACTTCAGAGAAATAGATTCCAAACAGTAGAAGTCCCAGGACTGATCCCTGTGGAACACCAGTGGTTACAGGTCTGCTGTTGGAGGTGGGTTCCCATATTTTGACTATATGGGTTCTATCAGTGATCCATTTAGCAACCCATCTAATGATATAAGGGTCAATACCTAGCTGGGTGAGTTTGTCAATGATGCCTGAGTGGGGGATAGTGTCAAATGCCTTGGCTAAGTCTAGGTAGGCTGTAAGCACAGATTTCCCCTCATCCAGGGCATTGGTGACTGTCTCGAAGAAGTCCACCGGATTTGGCAGGCATGATCTCCCTTTGACAGATCCAAACTGAGTAGGATCAAGTGTTGATTACCTATATCTTTGTTGATAAGATCCATGATGATTCACTCCATGGCCTTGCAGATAAGGCTCGTCAGGCTAATTGGTCTATAGTTCCCGAAGTCAGTGGAAGCACCACCTTTGTGCAAGGGAATAACTGTGGCCATTTTCCATTCAGCTGTGATGAAATCTGTGCTTAGACTATGACTGAAAAGAGTACCCAATGGTGTTGCTAATTTTCTTTGGAGCCCATGTAGGACTCAGCCTGGGATGTTATCAGGTCCCATAGATGCTGTATTCTTGGCCTTAGAGAGAGCATTAATGATCTACTCTTTAGAGATACAAGGTAGGGGACAGGTGGCAGGGATGTCATAGGGTACATGTGGCTGGGACAGGGGAGTGAAGTTTTCACAGAGCCTGTCGACCAACAGGATAGCTATGTCCACAGGCTCAGTATATGTGGCATCATTAACTACCAGTTCGGCACAAATCTGGGCCTTTCCTTTTATGTTACAGATGTAACTAAAGAATGCCTTATGGTTGTCTTTAGTTGAGGAAGCAAATTTGGATTCATAGTTTGCTTTGGAGGACTTCACAAAAAATCTTAATCACTCTTTTAAGCTGAGGAGGGAGTGTTTCCAGTTTAGGACTCGCTCCCTCTTACTCTTAGATAGCAATTTCTTCCTCTTATTGTAAAACCTGTTACTGGCAGTTGTCCACCAGGCGGGTTTGCTCTTCAGTGAGGAGCTTGTTTTGGTCCTATCAGGTATGGCCGAGTCAATGCAATTACACAGGTGTTTGTATAAAGCATTGGTGTAGAACCCGATATAGTTGCCAGTTCCATTGGTTAGTATATGTAAGTCCGTTCTTTCTGCCATTCAGTCTCTGTATTTTGAAAATTATTTTAGCAGATCCCAACATTAAAAATGGTTATTGCCCAAGACAGACCATCCACATTTAACTCATTACATCTGAGTGATGCCTCCACGTGCATCTGCAGTTAACTCCTACTGATACCTCTATGCGTCAAATATTGCTTGTTCATATTTGCATCAATAATTCCAAAATTATGCTATGTACAAGGTTTTAAAAGATTTCATCTTAAAGCTTACACAATGGCAAACTCAGCTGTATTAATATTTGACCTCTGTCTAGTGCAGGTAAATAGGATCTATATTAGTACAGCAAAAGTTTAGCTTGTCAAACACCGAAATGTCGACAGCTAAACAGCAAAAACTTAAAACCATGAATGGCCAGTTATGCAAATTTTTTCATAGAGAAAACATTTGCTTGGCCGTTATCGGGAATTTGCCCTTTTCTCCACTGTAGAGGAATCTCGGAGTTGGTATATTTAGTTATGGGGGTGTGGGGGGGGTGAAGCCCCCCACTTAATTAGGGTTTAAAAGTTTTTTTAGTGTCCAATGGCCAAGCAAAGTTTTTCACTATGAAAAACTTGGCAGAAGTGGTTGTTTGCGGTTTTAAGATTTCGCTGTTTAGGTTCATAGGTTCATAGGTTGGTACTAGGCTATCGGCCCTAGGGCCTATACAAGCCTAGCCATAACAATTCCCTGGCTATTTCTTCCCACACTATTTACTTCCCTGGACCCCTGTCTAGTAGGGAGACTGACGTGATCTCCGGGGTGAATTTCCTTTCTCCCAACCAATCATTAAGGTTCCTTTTGAAGAGGGCCAAAGAGGCGCTCTGCTTGACATGTATGGGCAGTCTATTCCAGAGTCTGGAGAGTCTCTCGATCAGGAACCTATCCCTCCAGCATGTTTTGTTTATTGTGATGACAAGGTTTAGATTCCTGGAGCGTGTGGCTCTGAGGTATTGGGATTTCTTTAAGTGTAGCATGTCCAACAGCTCTGGGTTTGACATGGCCTTGTATGTTAAGCAGAGATCGCCTCGGAGTAGATGATATGCGACAGAGTATAGCTGGAGGTTTTTAAGGCGGTCAGCATAGGGCATCTGCTTTAAGCCTGTGATTCTTTTAATGAGGTATTTCTGTGGCCTTTCCAGTTGTTGCAAATGTCTTGAGTGGTACATACCAAATGGGGTGTTGTATTCTATAATGGGTTTAATGAGGGATGAGTACAGTGAGACAATGACCTCCTTTTTTTGGATGAAAAGCTCTTAGTGATGAGGTGTGCCACATAGAAGGATTTCCTGACTGTTGTGGCAATGTGGTTATTGAAGGTGAGACCACTGTCCACCTGTGTCCCTAAGTCTCTTATCACACTTTCAGTGTTTAGTGTACTGTCACCTATGTGGTAATTCATGAGTACATGTTTTTCCCAAAGGGGATAACTATACATTTCTTGGCATTGAGCTTGAGCCCATGGCTCTGGCACCAAGCATCTGTTTCTGTAAGGCCCTTTTGTAGAGTATCCACATCATTTCGGGATTCAATGATGGCTTCCAGTTTGCAGTCATCTGCGAACTTTGTTAGCCAGAGTCCCTTAGTGTTGGCCTGTACTTCAGAGAAGTAGATGCCAAACAAGAGAGGTCACAGGACTGAACCCTGAGGTACTACACTTGCCACTTGTCTGGAGCTGGATTTGGTGTCAGCTACTTTTACAGTGTGGGTTCTGTCAGTAAGCCAGTTGGCAACCGATCGAGTGATGTAGGGATTAATGCTCAGCTTAGTAAATGTATCTATGATTCCAAAGTGGGGGCTGGTGTCAAAGGCCTTGGGAAGGTCCAAATAGGCTGTGTGGACTGCCTTACCCTCGTCCACAGCTCTGGAGACTGATTCAAAGAAGTCAATCAGGTTCAGGAGACAAGATCGGCCCTTCATGAACCCAAACTGGGTGGGGTCCAGTGTTTGAAGGTTGCCAATGTCTTTGTTTATAAGTTCCATGATAACATGTTCAATGGCCTTGCAGATCAGGCTCATCAGACTTATGGGGCGGCAGTTCCCGGGATCCAAGGTGGATCCCCCTTGTGGAGTGGGTTAACTGTAGCTGTGCACCACTCAGTGGGCATGAAGCCTGAGGTGAGGGTATGATTAAACATGACACTTAGGTGAGGTGCCAGTTCATTTTGTAGTTCATGTAGTACACAGCCCGGGATGTCATCTGGTCCCATGGATGCTGTATTCTTAGCTTTGGAGAGTGCGTTTTTTACCTGTGTGGCTGTTATTACCAGAATTTGGCAATCTTCCGATATTGAGATGGGCCATTTAGGGGGTGAGAGGGGGGGGTGAAGCTGGCACTGAATCGATCTGCCAGGATATTGGCAATATCCTCGGGACCAGTATATTTAATGCCATTCTGTTGTAGCTCAGAGCAGATCTGGGCATTGCCATTTAGATTCTTGACATAGTTATAGAATACCTTGTGGTTGCCTTTGAAATCTTTGGCAATTTTATTTTCGTAACTAGCTTTGGAGGGTTTTATGAGGGATCTCAGCTTCTTACTGAGGCTGGTAAGGGAGTTTTTTTGCATCCTGGGATTTTCCTCTTTTCTGCAACAGTTTCTTCCTTTTGTTGAAAGTTTGTTTATGGCAGGGGACCACCAGATTGGCTTCTTTTTTTGGAGGAGTGCATCTTGGTTCTATTTGGGATGACACGATTCATGCATGAGTGGATGTGCTCATACAGTGCCTTAGTGTAAGACTCAGCAGTCAAACTTTCAGTTCCTGTCTGCATGGGTGTCATGAAGTTTGTAACTTCTTACTTGAGTAGCATGAAGTTGGCTTTGGAGAAGTTTTTTTATGGAGGTTTCCTTACTGGGGGGTGGGGGTGGGATGTGGTTGTTAAGGGTGATTAGCTTATGGTCTGACCTGACCAATGAGGGGGTGACCATAGGTGTGGAGCATCGATTTCCCATGTTGGTAATGACCAGGTCTAGGATATTAGAGCCCCTGGTGGGACTATGGATTAGTTGATCCAGAGCATTGGAATTTATGAATTCCAAGAACCGTTAGGCAAAGGTGTTGGTACATGAATAGTTTTCCCAGTTGATGGCAGTGTAGTTGAAATCACCCAGTATTAGGGTGTTTGGTTGTATATTAATATTTTCCAGTATGTTTAAAAAGGTGTAGTGAGAATCTTGGGGCATGGTGGGGGATCTGTAGCAAGCTACAGTTTGGATTGCAGTCTTACCTAGTGTTAGTTGCACCTGGAGAACTTCAGACGCATTGTGTTGGGCAACTCACCTGGTGGTGTGAATATCCTTGGTGAATATGGACACTCCTCCACCTTTAGTCTTTTGATCCTGGTTTGGTGGCCAAAAAGTATGGTAAGAGTTGTAGCCTGGTATTGCAGGGGTGCTCTCTGGAGCCTTGAACCAGGTCTCAGTTACTGCACACATATCAATGTTCTCCATTTTAGGAGTGCCTTGAGAGAGAGTGCATTTTGAGGTTTAGACTTCTAGCATTGAGTACCATTACCTTCAGATTTTGCATGCTTGTACCTGTTACGGTGGTGGTTTTGTCCTTTGATCTTTGCCTAAAAAAGGTACTATAGGGGTGGCAAGAGCCTTAGCCAGTAACCTGAATCCCAGGGGAGACAAGTGCAGACAATCTCTGGCAAAGCATCGTGGTCTATTGATCATGTCATCCCAGGCAGACAGATTCTGGATCCCCTTTGAATGACACCAAAAGCTTAGCTAATTGTTGAAGTCAGTCATTTTGTCCTTATATTATGGTATAATTCTGGGCAAAGGCAGGATTCTACTCAGGGCTAGGGTCATACCTGCCTTGGCTACATGATCCTAGAGCTCTTCCATGCCTCTATTCATGTAGTCCAGGGAGGTACATCTCACGTCATTCTCTCCAACATGGACAATGACAGAGTCATATTTGTACTTGTTGTGGAGTGACTTGAGTGCATGAGTTATGTGGCAGATCCTGGCACCCGACAGGCAGCTGACTGTAATTTTCTCCTTGTTCAGCCTGGTGAGTGGGACATCAGTATGCCTGACTATAGAGTCACCTATGACTAAAGTGTTAGGTACGTTGTCTTGCCCTAAGGGCTGCTGCTGGGTGGCACACTTGTGTTGTGAGCTATGTGACACTTTGGTTGTGATTGGTGTTTGCGTTTCAGCTTCGGAGGTCCTTGTTGCTTGAGCAGGTTACAGTTAAGGGAGTCTGCATATGCGGATTTAATGTTGCTATGTGTAGGTGTTGGTGGTGTGAGTTTAGAAGGGCTATGTGTTGCTTGAGGTGTAGTGCGGGTGTTAACCTTCTCCTCTTGACTGTCTAGCACAATCTTGGGTGGAGAGAGCTTTGCTTCCACTTTGGCTATGCAAGTGAATCTCTCACAGGTTGTAGGGTTGGGTGGCAGGAGGAAAGGGTTGTCTGTGTACATGAGGAAATTGCTGCATTGCCCCAGTATGCCCAGATTCACCAGTTGGATAGGAGAAATCACCGGAAGCTGACTCTTGGACATGCCTGGTTTGGTGCTTTTTTTTTTTTTTAAGTACAGGAGCTGTTTTCCCTTACCTTAGCAAGGTATTTTGCAATTATAGGCTGTTTAGTGCCTATGATTAATTTCTCCTTATTAACAAGGACAGTTGAATGCTTGTATCAGTTTAAGTCTTCCTAGTGCTTTCCAGCAGGTATTAGAGCAAGTGCTAGTCATAGGGATGCTTAAAGGTAAAATTTAAAAAAAAAATGGTTTATCCTAAACACTGCAGTGTGCACTAGAGAAGTTAGATGTGAAAGTGGGTAAGTTAAGTTTTACCCATCTAAAATGTTAAGTTTTAGTGGAGAGTTACTATTTTTAAACCAGCAAGATAGATTGAAAGGGGGTAATCAGTTTTGTATTCCGGTGCTATGGAATACAGTAGAATGGCCAATAAATTTAAATAGTTGAAGGGGAGAGACTTCACAAAATGATAATTTTGTGCTTACTCACACAAGCCAGTGAAAGCAGAGAGGAAATGAGATATATGGTCAAATTAACATAAGAGGCAGGCAAGTAGAAAGACAGTGGTATTTAAGAACATGACAGTGGGGGGGGGGGTAGGAAAAACATTTCTGCCTGACTCACAAGAGACAGAGCTGTGGTGTCTTTTGAAGTTTTAATATGCAGTTAAAAGCAGAATAAAAGTAAAACACAAGGTAAAGAAAAATCACAGTATTCAAAATATAAAAAGGCAATAAACTAATACAAAATACAACAAATAAAAAGCAAACTAACCTTTCCTTCACAGCAAAATGTAGCAGAGTCTGGGTGATCCTTTCTAATAAAGCTCTGAAATGTTTTATTTTACCCCGCAAATAGAAGGTTTAGTTCCTAGCTCCACCCCCTCAGTTCACAAATGATTAACCTTATGTGACCTCTTCTATCTTATGTATGAGTCCTTAATTGATCAGTTCTAATTTCTGCCTGACTCACAAGAGACAGAACTGTAGTGTCTTTTGAAGTTTTAATATGCAGTTAAAAGCAGAATAAAAGTAAAACACAAGGTAAAGAAAACAAATCACAGTATTCAAAATATAAAAAGGCAATAAACTAATACAAAACGCAACAAATAAAATGCAAACTAACCTTTCCTTCACAGCAAAGTGTAGCAGAGACTTGGTGAGCCTTTTTAATAAAGCTGTCGACGTTTGGGTGTTCAACAAACAAATCGGTCGATTTTATAATATAGACCCAGTAAATAGATATTAACTGTTGTTTTTATGATATTAATTTATATAGATATAATTTTAACATTTTTCTAAATATCTCAACAACTAAGTAGCACAGACAAAACTCCTTAGCCTCATATGAAAGCTCTCGAGTAGATAAATAAAATGCTGCTAACAGTATGTGTGTAACTTGAGTGGTTGCTGAGACATTGTAAGTTGTTTACAAAATATTACAAATGTAATTTTTACTGTGTGTATTGTGACTTATAAAATTCAGTCTAAGACATAGAAACTAAAGAATAATACCACTATAAAATAGCTTGTGCTGAATAGTTTGGTATTTATACTTATTCATAACTCCTATGGTTCCAGAAATATGAACATTTGTTTGAAATGTGAGGACATAATTTGATTCTGTCAAAAGGCTTATGGTCCACCCATTGGAAGTTACAGTGCAAACTTCCTGAGCTCCATTGGAGTGAATGAGTTAAGTGACAGTAGTCTGGGTGGTGTTAGAGTCTAGATGGCAATCTTTCCGATAGCAGGCCCACTGTAAATAGGTGCGGTCAGTTATTAATATAAATGTTCTACCTAGAAAATAATATTTTTGGGTGGTATGCAGATGTCCTTAGCTGTTTAAAAACATGACAATGTTCATGCATTACTCAAGTCATAAACGGGGTGCCTTTGTCAATAAGAATTTGTTATGTTTGTTTATTACTATTTGATGACCAGGTAGGCAAACTGGTCTAATTGATGCCTTTCAGTTATGACCCAGGTTAATAGTGCCAGGGGAGTTCTACTCTAGATAAAAAGCAGTACTAGTTCCCTTGCAATAAGCTTTGCATTAACTCTTCATAGGTCTACCACCTCAGAAAATGTTGTTGCTTAGTCAGTGATATATACAAATGGTCCTTACTTATTTTAAGAAGTGGTCCTAAAATGCTTGTTGATATTCTGTCAGCCAGGACTTCCATGATAATAAGTATCAAACAGCTCTTAAACCCTGAGATGGGTGGTGTATCAAACAGTTGTTAAACCCTGGGATGGGTGGTGTATCAAACAGCTCTTAAACCCTGGGATGGGTGGTGTATCAAACAGCTCTTACACCCTGGGATGGGTGGTGTATCAAACAGCTCTTAAACCCTGGGATGGGTGGTATATCAAACAGCTCTTAAACCCTGGGATGGGTGGTGTATCAAACAGCTCTTAAACCCTGGGATGGGTGGTGTATCAAACAGCTCTTAAACCCTGGGATGGGTGGTGTTCTTTGATATTCAGGACAAGTTGAAGAAAAATGTCTATGCCTTTCATAACACAAGGCCAACAAAATATAGCTCAAATCCTAGCTTTTGTTTCATCAATTTCTAAATGACCGCCTAAAATGTGATTGTGTGTTAAGTTCATCACAAGGGTTCTGAAATGCATTAGAACCAACAACTGGCTCAGTATCTATTTTTTTTCTTTAATGTTACCAAAGTATGAGTATGAAGTGAGAGTGTTCTGTTAACCTTGGTTCCCCATTTACTCTTGCTATATTCTCTCTACCTCTTAACACATTGTCTTCCCACTGATCCTTCTTAAATTTGGCATGGCTTATCTGAAGGCCAGCCAAGTGTGAAGTAAGCTTTAGTTTCAAAAGCAATCTCACATGAAGTGACCTCTTCAGCTATAAATACAGATACAGACTTTTCCCCTTCATCTAGTTCATCAACAAAAGTTTTTACAAGAGATACCGGCAGCTTCTCTTTCTCTACTTTAGTATTTTTTTTTTTCACTTTTTTATTCTTGGAGTCCTACTTCTGTTTCTGACTGGCTCTTTGCTTTCTCATAGGAGGGAGAAGGTCAAGACTGCTTAAGTTCTCCCTTCCCTTTCCATTAGTGATAAATCCATTAATCCCTTCTTTAGTTTCTTCACCTACTTTCCCTGATGTATTTCTAACTGTGAATCATTGCTGTCAGTTTCCACAATTTATTTTATTATTTTAGTAGCTATTTAGTATCAGACTGTTAAACCTCCACACTGGCTTCTTTTTATTTTAACAGCTGTTGTCTTTTGGTAAAACTCAGTATCAGCTTTGTCTACCTTTCCACTCACAGCCAAATTCTAGCCTATTTTGTGTCTCCTAGTCTTATAGCATTTTCTTTACTGACAAGATATCAGGTTGAACATCCCCTCCCTTATAATTTCCATAGCTCTTTGAATTGGGGAAAGTCTGTTAGTTATCAGAACCATGTGTTAAATTGGGAGCTAAAGCTACTGGGTGCAACATTTTGACTAAAATGATTAGCATTTCTGTCTGTGGTATTTGGTACTTATTAATTCCTGTTTCCGTGTAGACAGATTGATTAAATTTATGTTCATTTTATGCTTGCAAGCATATTGTGCTCCAAGTATTGTGATCATGCTCTCTGAATCCATTAGCCCTTGCATTTCATTTCCTTCTACCATAGCATTAACATGTTTAGTATCAGTACAGTGGTAGACAGCATTTTTTTACTTTTAGTAGTTAGAAAGTAGTTAGAAATTCAACATTATTATATTCCATAGGCATACTTTCAACTGCAGCTTGTTGGCTAGCATTAACAGTTTTTACATTTAGAGTACTGCTGTCAGTAACTGTGCAGTAATTTGTTATGTGCCCTCAATCAACACAGGTGGCAACATTTGGTCTTGTTTGCAGTCAAATATACTTTGATGAAGACTTAATCAGGACCTTGGTACATACAAATCTGACTTAGGGGTTGCAATCCCAGTCAACAACAAACATTCTACTAATGCAGTTAGCTGTTCAGAAGACTTAGGGTCACCCTGGAATACTTGATTTTGTACATTACTAGAAAGCACCCTTATACAATTATTTACAGCCAAAATGTTTAGAATTTTACTTATATCATCTACATGAGGTCTAGGCACAGCTTCAAAACATGCATTAAATCAGCCATTTGTGACCTTCCCATGTCCACACTAAGTATCTAGTTGTGAATCTTGAGGGTCTTAGCCTCAGAGAAAGCTCCAGCTCTAGCCAAATTTATCTTTTTCAGTTTCTCATAGCTGTGTGCATCAGCATCTTAATGTCTATGTATGCTTTCTTTGAGCCCCTGGTTACATACAAGGACAATATTTTGGTCCACTTGGTTTGAAACCAGCTACCTTTGGCTACATGCTTCTCTAATGCCACCAAGTATGCTTTGTCATTGTCCTCCATTCCAATTTTTTAGGGATGTGCTTTATTGTGTGTGCATGATGTAGCTGGCTAATTCATCATTGTGGATTTCTGCTGTTGGAAACTAATGAGGTATTAATGCTTTCTTGAAGACTAGGTGTTGTTCAGTGACTGAACGTTTTTCTAGAAGAGATGTTTGAAGAGCTGTAGTAGATTTTGTTAAAACTTCATTTACCTTGCCCATGATGAACAGAGCACAGCAGCTACACTTCAATGGTAAAGGTCACCTAGTAAAAACAAAAAAAAAACATATTTTGGCTTCACTGAAACCAAGATAGAATTCCTTCAAGGCTACCTTTCACACTGCCATGAGGATCCTCAGTGTCACTTTATTGCTGTTGCATTTCATTTAAGAAGGCTTCTGTGTTTGAGGAAACAATTCTGGTAGAACACCTTCGGGCAGCTAAAAATTCAGTGTTTGAAAACAATATATTTCTGCCTCCTATAACCACCAATGTTGCCTTTTATAGTGCTTTCAATAATAAAACCAGACTACTTTAATAGATTTTTTCAGTTTTCAGACAAGGTTTATTTACAGGAGAAAAGGAAAGGTACTTTCTTGCAATGAAATAGGTGAAACAAAAACAGAATCCAGTCCATTTCCAGCAGTCTTTCCAAAGTTCAGTTCATAGTTGCAGAATTCCTATACAAAGTGATTTTCAAAGCAAACAATTCTTACAATTAGTACTATTTTTAACACACTTTAATATGGAACCTGTCAATAAAGCAACAGCATTCTAAGTGAATTTCAAAACTTAGAGTCAAAGTTGTTGGAATTACTTTCAGTGATATTTGAGTTTTCTCTTTTCTCCACTGTTATCTGACCCCAGAGTTGGTATATATACATTTGGGGGTACAGGACAGTTTGTTCCTTTGCAAAAAAAAGTATTTCTCAGAGGTTTACTGAAAGTAATTTCAGTTTATTATTTTCAGAGTTTTTGCATTTGCAGAACTGCTGTCAATCTACTGACATGAATCTCTTTGTCATACAAGTTAGGTAATCTCCACAAGTTCTTCATTACAGCATGACAGCTACTTATACCTCTCAGACTTCAGAAATGCCTTCCAGACTTTAGGGACACCTTTACACTGCTCCCTCAAAACTTGTCTTTCAGCCCAAGGTTCAGGAATGTGATTTCTTCCACAAGTAGTCACCATTATAACTCCCAGGATGCACGTTCTTCTCACTGGTTGCTATGGACAGCCTCACTATACTTTGCCTGTGTGCTTTCTGTCTTGGTTTAATTTCTTCCAAGTTTTTTGGGTTTCTAATACTAGGATAGTAATAGACTCAATTCCTAAGTCAGGGTATGGTTAAAGTTAATAAAATTAGTATTGTTTCAGTCTTTCATATTAGTCAAAAGTGCTCTTCGCAGCACCCACAATGTGCCCAAAACTGACGCCTTCTATAGTTCATACGGAGTTACATGTATCAGTAGCATATCTAAATTTGACTGTAAATTTTCTTTTATGAGACCCATTGCTCCTTCTACTATTGGAACTATCTGGGTATCTTTCATCCACAATGCCCTCATTTCTGCCTGCAAATGCTGGTATTTTATGACTTTGTGTCTGTCTGTACATAAGATAATATAATCACTAGGTGTAGCAATTTCAATGGTCAATGTTACTTTTGTCTTCTTTTCATGGATACTATAGCTGGTTTTATCGCATCTGTTATCTGAACTGTTGGTAATGGGTGATCCCATATGATATAAACTTCATCATTCTCTATAATGCTTTGTGGTGCATGTTTCCAATGCCTCTCAGCTACTTCAGTGTTGTAATGTTTTGCACAATCTACAATGCAACAATCTTGTCACATTATTATGCCTTTCAATATATAGGCCCTCTGCCATTAGGGTATCACACCCAGCAACAAGATATGTGGCTGTTTCCAGTTCTGTTTTACAGAACCTGCATTTGTCTGTTTCTCCCACATGTTTAATGGACTTTGTAAACCAAAGTGTACATAGTCCACTATCCTTGGCTGCCAGTACCTTTCATCTTTTGATTTAAATTCACCTCTCCTTGCCCATTCCTGCGTCAGATCCTGATTGACATGAGGTTGTGTCAGGATTTTATGTACTTGCAACTATAGTTATGCCTTTTCCACATTTCTTGCCTTCTCCTTATATTCTTTCTTTTATTTATTTATTTTTTGGCACATTCAGTTGCTGTCCGATTTTTGTCTACTTCTGGTTTGATATCCATTCCCACTTGACACAGATATGCTTTTGCTAAACTAAGCAGGAAAGTCAATTTAGATGTCTTCTCCTCATGTTTTAAAACTTTCACTATGTTTGAATGTGGTGAAATCAGCAGATATGTATGCAGTCCTATGATTATAGATCTATACATGTAATCAATTTTGAGAAGGCCCATACCTCCTTCAGAATGAGGAATATATAATCTCAGTGTAATTGATTTTTATATATCATTTGATAAGAATGAAACATTTTTCTTGTTTTCCTGTCCACATGACCTTTAGGGGCCAATCAAGTACCTCAAAACTGTAAGTTAGATCAGGAAGAGCAAATTGGTTTATAGCCTAGATTTTGTTCCTAGATATCAGACATGTTTTCAATATTAATTTTAGTCCTCTAAAATATTCCTTACTGAGTTTTGTTCACATTTGCTTGTGTTTTATTGTTGTCCCTTCATCAGTTCCCAAATATTTATGCACTTCTTCCTGCTGAAATTCCTTTATATCACATTTCTGTCCCAGACATATATTTTCTTGCTGCTGCAGCTTTCCTTCTTTAAATGTTGCCTTTGCACATTTATCAAGACCAAATGACACTCTTATATCATCTAAGAAAGATTTAACCTCTTGGAGTTGTGCTTTCAGCTCTTCATCTGATGAACTATACAGTTTTAAATCATCCACAAAAAGAAGATGAGAACTCTTTATACTTGGTTGCTTTCTGGGAGACAAATTGTAACCATGACATAATCTGTTAAGAAGACAGCTTAATGGTTTAAGTGCAAGACAAAAGAGCAGCGGTGCCAAAGAGTCACCATGGACTATCCCCCCTTTGAATTTTAATCCCTGTGATAATAATTTGACTTTTATCATGGTTTAACTGCAGAGTCATTTGCCACTGTTTCATGGTTACTGTAATATAATTGATTAATGCAGGGTGTGTCTTATACATCTGTAAGCACTGTGTTAAAGAAAATTCAAAGATCAATTCACGTAAGGTTCAGCAAGGCATCCTTTATTACTTGCAGCAAGGAGACAAAGCATGTAGGTACAAGGTTTGTCTGATTTTCAATAGCTCAGCCTGCTGTTTTTATACAGTTCTTTGCATGTACACTATACAGTTTTCTGCACATACACTATACAGTTCTCTGGATGTACACAGCAAGTGCTTATCAGTTAATTGCTGAATTTTACAAAAACATCTTTCAGAATTTAGCTTGTCCACAGGGTTTGCCCTGTCAAACCCAGTTTCTGAGTTATGGTCCTGTAACTGTCTCTTCCTAACACAATGTTTATCTGTTGCTAGTGTGAGGCCCCTATCTCAACATTCCACGGCAAGAACAACAGACTTTTAGGCATCAGCAGCTTTTACAGAGACCACCAGTATTTACACATTTTACACAGAATAAATGTATTAACTCTTAACCCTTTACGTGCAGAATTGTACACTATATTATTTGTACATTTCTCTAACATTTCCCCCCTTTTAATACTTTATTCATATTGTTTAATGAGTCCAAAACAAGTCCATTTCATCTCTTGACCATTTCCACCCAGGGCCTTGCAGTCAGAGCGTCATTCGGCTTAGGCTCAAGTAAACAATTCTCCCACCTCCAATTTTAGTAGCTCTTCATATTCAGTACTTTGTTAGTGCAAGGTCTTTGAGACTGAGGCATCTATAGTGCTTTTTACCAGTCCACGCATGCAGGGGATGCAGTAGCATCCACAGAACATCAATATCGCTGCTCCAATGCAAATGGCGATCAACAGATTCATCAGGACACTGCCCCATTCCCCAAACCATTTCTTGCAAAAGTCTGTTAAAGGATTTTGACCTGGCTTGGTCAAGGCAGATACTTGCTGAATCACTTCGAGATGGCTATCTATTTCATGTTCATTGTTGGGGATAAACAAACAGCATTCCTCTTGGATTAATGCACAAGTACCTCCTTTCACTGCCAGGGTGAAATCGAGAGCCATACAATTTTGAAGTACTACTGCTCTCATAGCGGTCAGTTCATCTGTCACCAATTCCAAGGCAGAAAAGGTTGCATTGCTCAATGTTTCAAGCAGCTTGGACAACTTTCTCAGTTCCCAAATCGATTTTACTGCTCTGTACTGAGGTAGTATGCCGGCCCATGATATGACATTATCACCGAGAGCCATGTGGGACAGTCCTTTGTCACTGACGTGAGCCAGGTCATGGTGATATATCCGTGATGCATCAATTCAGCCTACTGGATTGGCAGGTTTTTTAACTTCTCGAACATTTCGGATTTTCCCTTGAGGTAAAGTTAACGTGTGTCGTATAGCTGGAACTAGGTAGCCCAAAAAGCAGCTTCCGGACCACTTTCTTGGTAGCCATTTATATGCTTTTCTTCTGCACACAAAATAACAATCTTCCACTTTAATGGTGATGTTGATAAACTCGAAGCGATCCCCAAAGTCCTGCTGTCCTCGGAACATTTTCCAATAGACAGTTTCCATTTCCTGGACAAAGTTAACTATAGAGTTTTTAACAAGTTTTCTTATAGATGAGAAATTTGCCACACAACCCGACTTGTCTGCAGTGCGGTTATAAACCACTGTTTTGTCACAATGGCTCCACCCTACCCTAGTTTCACCAAGTTTCTGAAAACACACAGTTCCGTTTTGATGGAGGGACAGCTGTAAGGCGACCGCATTTGCAGACGTAATATTAGCCATGTTGCTCAACAAGCTTGTCCATGTCTCAGTAACATTTAGTGGAGATGCCACTAAAGGTAATCCTCCATGTGCAGTTCGTATAGCCGCACAGATCCAACAATTAGAGACATTAAGGGTATCTGCATATGCGTACTTGATAGCCTGATATGTGTTGAAAGCAGGATGCCATGCTACACGCTTGCTAGGTTCAGTAAATGTGGCAGAAAAGAGAAATGGCCATAGCAGAAAAACAATGACCACAATAACAGTCAATGAGATTACTACACAATATTTTTGTGGAAAGGTTTGTCGTTCCAGTGTTCTGTTTTCTTCGGTTTTCCCAAAAGGATGGAATTCAACTTTCTTTGGTGCAATCATGTCACTTAATCTGGGTATTTTTATCTTATTCTCTACCCTATAGGACCTTAGCACCGATGATTGCTTCACTGGGTTTGAGACGGATCAGTTCCTATGATTGGGAACTAAACAGTTCCCCTTTGTAGCCAGACTTTTGTGCTTAGGGTCCTGATGGAGAGGTATGATCTTTACCCAATTCAAATTTCTTCACTAACTTGCAGTGTGTCAGATAGATCCATGAAGCTCGCTCTGCAATCTTGACTGCAGTCAGTGTCAAAAGAAGCACCTGGTAGGGACCTTCCCACTTCAGTGATGCCCAATTCTTCCTCTTCACGATCTTGATCCATACCCAGTCTTCTGGAGTTACTGTTATTTCCGGTGCCTTAGTCTGCTCTGAACCTGAAACAGAATTAGACTGCAACAGATGTTTAGCATTTAACAGTTTCTTCATATATTCAGCTAATGTAAGATCAGCTTCCTGGTCTGAAGGCATGAGAGGTTTCCATTGGAGTGTACAATACGCCCTCCCATACAGTTTCTCATATGGAGTCAGCCCTTTTGATGAGGGAACTGTTCTCATGTTCAACAGTGCCGGGGGTAAACAGTACAGCCAGGTTTTCCCAGTTTCAGCCATTAGTTTCCTCAGTTTACTTTTAAGTATACCATTATGTTTTTCGACCAACCCTGCAGACTGAGGATGATAAGCACTGTAATTTTTTAGAGGAATACCAAAAAACTTACTTAGCTGTTGTATCGTTTGGTTTACAAAGTGTGTTCCATTGTCACTATATATTCTCTCCAGAATGCCAAACCTAGGAACAATTTCTTTCACAAGAACCTTTGCTACTGTAGCTGCATCCGGGTTCCTGGTTGGAAAAGCTTCCACCCACCTTGAGAACATATCTATAATGACAAGACAGTACTTCTTATTTTCACATTTATTTAACTCTATAAAATCCATGCAAATGGTGTGAAATGGGTTTGGTGGTGTGGGGAAACTCCCTTGACTGGGCCATACTGCTCCTTGTGCATGATATTGATTGCAAATCTGGCATAATAAAAACAAAATTTTTTAGAGTAGTTTGAAAATCCATATGCAGTGAACACCTGATTCACTATCTTTACCATTCCCCATGTTGAGACATGGCATTGCCCATGGCTCAATAATGCTGCATATCGAAAAAGATTAGAAGTTAATATTGGTTTCCCTTCTTTTGAGATGTACAAACCGGTTCTGAAGATGGCCCCCTGCTTTAACCAACGCCTTTTTTCTACCTGTATGGTCAATGATTGCATTGTTTGTAGCATGTCCAAATTTAAACTTTCAGAGGGTTCTAAATCTTCTACAAGGTGAAAACAAGCTTCTGCAGCTGCTTGCTTTGCAGCAGCGTCAGCTCTTGCATTACCTTTTGAGATAGCATCCTGCTGTTTTGTGTGAGCTGCACATTTGCAGATAGCTAAACACTGAGGTAACTGAATGGAGTTTAAAAGATCCAATATGAGCTGTGCATGATTTATGAGTTTACCAGTTGATGTAATCATACCTTGGTTTTTCCATTGCTGTGCAAACACATGCACCATGGAAAAAGCATATTGACTGTCAGTAAAAACATTTGCACGCTTACCTTTAGCTAAAGTGCATGCACGAGTGAGTGCAATCATTTCTGCCACCTGTGTGGACAAATGTCGTGGTAAGGGTTTTGCCTTGATAACCTCTGTGTTGGATACTACAGCATAGCCCACTAGGTTCTGTCCTGCTGGGTTCTTTTTGCATGAGCCATCTACATAATATGTCAGATCAGCATCTGTTAAAGGTATATCTGTGAGGTATTTCCTAGGTAATGTTGTCTGCTCGATCTCCTGCAGGCATTGATGTGGAGTACCATCTACAGGGGTAGGGAGCAGAGTTGATGAATTCAGGGTTGTGCACCGTTCAATTGTCATGTGAGGCTGGCTCAGCAAAACAGTCATGCAGGAGAGATGTCTAGCTGGGGAAAGGTATGCTACCTTTTCTTGTAACAAAATAATTGCTACTGCATGAGGGACCCTTAGGGTGAGTGGGTGAAACAAAACCACTGAGGCCGAAGCCTGTACTGCCATAGCAGCTGCAACAACCGCTTGAACACAATGGGGTAAGGACCGTGCCACTGGATCTAACTGTGATGAATAATAAGCAATGGGACATTGCTTATCCCCATGTTGTTGCGTCAGGACTGATGTCATATAGCTGTGCTTACAGTCTACAGTTTGAAAAAAGCGCTTGTGATAATTTGGTAACCCCAAGACAAAAGAAGACGCTATTAACTGTTTTAAATTACAAAAGGCTAAATCCACTTCCGGTGTCCAAATCACCGGGTTCTGTGCTGCCATAGGTTTTTTGTATATGAGGTCAGACAAGGGTGCCACTTCCAAAGCATAGTTTGGAATCCAACTTTGACAGAAGTTAGTCGTACCCAAAAAGGACATAATTTCCTTTTTGGTAATGGGTTTTGGAGCCTGCAAAATAGCTATTTTTCTGTCATCATCCAAGGTTCTACCTCCATCAAATATTATATAGCCCAAATATTGAACCTGTTTCTTCCAAAGCTGCAATTTTTTCTTGTTCACCTTGTGTCCCTCAGCAGCTAAAAACTGTAGCAATGCTAGTGCATTTTCTTGGCAAGCTTGTAAAATGGGAGCTGCTAATAAGATATCATCAACATAAAGCAGGATTTGACTATTTCTTGATGGGCTAAATCTTGCTAAATTACTTGACATTTCTTGTGAGAATATTGTGGGGCTCTCACAATAACCTTGTGGTAGTCGAGTGTATGTGTATCTTTTACTCTGATAAGCAAAATGCAAACCAGAATCTACTGTCTGGATGTATTGGAATTGAGAAAAATGCATTACTAATATCTACTACAGAAAAATATTTTTGATGAGGTTTTAACACATTTAAGAGTGTATGTGGATTAGGTACTGTAGGTGCCCTAGGTATTACTGCCTAATTTACAGCCTGCAGATATTGAACCATGCATCACTCTCCATTTGCCTTCTTAACTGGGAACAAAGGTGTGTTACATGGTGAATCAGGAGATTCAATTAACACACCACTTTTAAGGAGTGCAGCTATAATGGGCTTTGCATCTGCATCTTTTCTCAGCGGGTATTGATGTTTTTGAGGTCGAAAAGTTGATTTGGGGATTTTGGAGTAATCACCACTGATCCTGCGGTGCGAATAAGGCCTACATCTGATTTCCCTGTGGACCACAGTTTATCTGGAATACCTTTCAGGGCATTCTCTTCCTCCTTTAACAGGAGTATTTGTCAAATATTTTTGCGAAAATGTAGGTGTACTGCTGGCTTAGTCTGAGTTACCCATTTCAATTTTTGTACCTGTACTCCCTGCTCTGAAAGTTCCTCTCTGGTCTGTTTTTCCCATCTGGTAATATTCCTGCCCAACTCTATTTTTTGTTTTTGTCTTTAGTGAGGCTTACATGTGGTAGGAGGTCAGATTTGTAAAGTGTTGTCATTTCTTTAGGCAGAGAACAGCTGGCTATGCTATTTTCCATTGTGTCCCAGTATAGGTTACGTAACACTAGCCTAGCTGTGGGATATTTAAACAGCTTAGCTCTGTAGTCCTCATTTGGCAGTTGTGTGTCATGAAAATACAGTGTGCAGTGCAGTAATGGCTGCTTCTTAATATCTAATAAGGGAAATTTACTAATGGTCAAATCCATTAATTCCTTGGTTACAGTCCCTGGGCCAGTAGTAATCAGGTTCTGACTGTACCAGTAAAACATCTCACCTCTTGGCTGCACTACACAGGTATTATGCACTTTGCATATGTCAGTCTGTCGTTGTGCTTGCATCCCTTGTATAGTTAGAACCACCGCTATGCCAAATAACTGCATCAAGTCTCTGCCTAAGAGATTTATCGGGCATTTTGCAGACACTACAATTTTACTTCTCTGTGTCAACCCTGTTACAGGATCTGTGATCATAATTTTGTGTGAAAGAGGCTCCCGGTATAGCTGCCCATTTGCAGCCTTAACAAATATGTAATATGAAGACCGTGTACACTCCGGTAATTCGGAGGGATGTATCAGGGTCCGTGAAGCCCCAGAATCATGCAAAAAGCTAACCTCTCTTCCTTCCACCAAAAGGGTGACTTCTGGCTTGGTATCTGCTAAAAAGAGTTCCAGGCACAGAAGTGCCAAGTCCAATACCTCATCACTGTCATTTTCATTGTCATCCCCTCCACCATCCTGTGCTCCCTCTATTTTACTTCTACATTACCATTCATCCTACTTTGTATTGTAACCCTTCCCTGTGCTTCCTGACTATCATATAGTCAGTTATCACCTTTTTGTTCATCCGTCCTTGTCCTATTATTCTTTTTGCAATCCCTTGCCATGTGACCTTTCTTTCCGCATTTAAAATATTATCCCCTCTTTTTACGTCCCTCAAAATCTTCTGACCATTGGTCAGACTGCCTACCTTCCCTATTTTTGCCCTTTTTTCCTGGATGTACCACACATACCTCAACCCCGTCTTCTAATGAAAATACCTGCATTTTCTTTTTCTTTTTGCTATTAAAGTGCCTCTCAGCATGCCTTGCATACTCAAGCAGTGGTTGCAATCTGCTTGTATGGTGATCTACCATGTGTTTTGTAATAAAACTGCTAATAGGAGAACTGCTCCCCTTCAGAAAGGCATTTTTTAACTGTTGTTCATAGGGGGAGTCTACTGCTTGGTTGTCAGGGATTGGCATCCCACAATGATTATTAAAGCACTCTATGAGCCTAGCAAAATAGTGGTCAACTGACTCGCCTTCTTACTGGGCACACTGATTAATACAGGTCCAGTCTGCTCATGGTCGCCACTTTTCAGAAATTCGGTTTGTAAGCCCAGTCACCTGGGCATCTAATCCTACGCTGTTATGTGGAAGAGGTCTCTGCTGAGCATCACGAGGGTTCCAATCACCACAGACCATGTGCCATTGTGGACCTATAATTTGTCTTACCACTTTCTCTATCTCTTCTCCATTTAGGTTATAGCTTAGCCTCATACCTTGCAGGTCCTCTGAAAACTTTGGAAAGTTGATCCTAGGGTGGGGAATACCCTCAGTGGCCTTCTGAATATCCTCGGGACTCCAGGGTCTATATACTAATAAAGTAGGGTCTTGGTTATCCTTTCCTGCTCTGGGATTAGGTACCTCAATAAGAGGACAGAGTTCTTCTTCCCCACTAGCCATGGCCTGGGTTTCACTAAACAATTGCCAGACTTCGAAATTTTTATCATCATCATCTGTGTTTTTTGTTTTGGACCTAGTCCCTATTGGACCCCTAACTTTAACTAGCTTTATTTTTACAGAGTCCTCACCTCCTGTGACTACAGGATGTAGAGGAGGCGCTCTGTGTTGATTATTTGCCCCGTATGCTGGTGGGGGTGGGGGTGCTGAAGCTAGTACTAGGTGGTTATTCTCTTTATCTAAAAACATTGTTTTAGAGTTTTTTTCATTTTGGTCTCTTCGATTTACTTCCTCCAGCCATCTGTGCGCCTGGGGAATTCCTAATTGTCGCTGCTTTTTAACTTGCCCCTTGGAGTCTGCTTTTAATTGCTTTATCAATTTGAGAAGTGAGGATTTATCTAATTTCCCGTCAAAATCATACTTAGTTACCCATTTTGCAAAATATCTAACATTATCTGCGTGCTGTACCTGCATATATTTACCATCTTCTGTTAATGGTGGGTCTTTTGATGTTCTTGCACCACAGTTATAATTACCCATTTGCTCACTACGTAGTTATCTTTAGTAATTTTATCTATTACCTTCAATTTTTTACGTGTACCACAGATTTTGTTATAGTCTCTTCAGAATGACTGTCTAACCTTCTACTATCCTGTTCACCTAGTCTATGACAGAACTGCAGTTTTTCTCTGTCCCTGACTGAATAAAATACAACCTAACAGAAATTAATGCAGTTTCCTGTCCCTGACTGAATAAAATACAATCTAACAGAATTAAATGCAGTTTTCCTGTCCCTGACTGAATAGAATGCAATCTAACAGAAAATGCAGTTTCCTGTCTCTGACTGAATAAAATACAATCTAACAGAATAAAATGCAGTTTTCCTGTCCCTGACTGAATAAAATACAATCTAACAGAAAATGCAGTTTCCTGTCCCTGACTGAATAAAATACAATCTAACAGAATAAAATGCAGTTTTCTGTCCCTGACTGAATAAAATACAATCTAACAGAATAAAATGCAGTTTTCCTGTCCCTGACTGAATAAAATACAATCTAACAGAAAATGCAGTTTCCTGTCCCTGACTGAATAAAATACAATCTAACAGAATAAAATGCAGTTTCCCTATCCCTGACTGAATAAAATACAATCTAACAGAAAATGCACTTGCCTGTCCCTTACTGAATAAAACAGAATAGCAAAACCCACCTTACCTGAGCCTACGTGATTGACCACTGATTCGCAGATACCCGTCCTTCAATCGCAGATGAGAAGGTGACTGGCCTCTTTTGACGACAATTCAGTCGGAGGTCTTTATATTGCAGAAGAACTGATTTGGTTTCTTCCCCATACGGTTTCAGCCACCTGGCCATCTGATCTGAGGTGAAGAGAGGGTTCTGGTCTGAAGGACCAATCTGTTAAAGAAAATTCAAAGATCAATTCACGTAAAGTTCAGCAAGGCATCCTTTATTACTTGCAGCAAGGAGACAAAGCATGTAGGTACAAGGTTTGTCTGATTTTGAATAGCTCAGCCTGCTGTTTTTATATAGTTCTTTGCATGTACACTATACAGTTTTCTGCACGTACACTATACAGTTCTCTGCACGTACACAGCAGGTGCTTATCAGTTAATTGCTGACTTTTACAAAAACATCTTTCAGAATTTAGCTTGTCCACAAAACCCAGTTTCTGAGTTATGGTCCTGTAACTGTCTCTTCCTAACACAACGTTTATCTGTTGCTAGTGTGAGGCCCCTATCTCAACATTCCACAGCAAGAACAACAGACATTTAGGCATCAGCAGCTTTTACAGAGACCACCAGTATTTACACATTTTACATAGAATAAATGTATTAACTCTTAACCCTTTAAGTGCAGAATTGTACACTATACTATTTGTACATTTCTCTAACACACTGCTTTATCCATGAATGTGGAATGCTGTCAAATGCTGTTTTTGTATTCTATCCATGTAGTACTTAGATTCTTCCCCTTTTTATAATTTTCTATTATGACTTTATTTAACAATAAATGATCCTTTGTTCTATATGACTTTCTTTTGTTAACCTTTTGCTCCATTGCCATAATTGAGTTTTCTTTGAAATGACTATAAACTAAGTCAGCATAGATTCCAGTATATAGTTTCTCCATAGTCAAAAGGCAAGTTATTGGTCTATAGTGTTTAGGACAGCTTGTAGTTCACTCTTAAGGAGTATCATTTTTCCTGTTGTTTACCAGGTCGGTGTCTGTTCATGATGAGCATATAAGTTGCTCTTACTCATGGCTAAATCTTCATGTAAAGATGTTAATGCTTTTAGCTAGAAGCTGGGCTTGGGGTTTTCCAGTTAGGAGCTTTTCTTAATTTTGCTTCAATTCTCTGGTGGTTACTTCATCCCATTTCATATCTTGTACCTTTGAACTTCTTACTATTTATTTTACTTCTTCTATCCATTCAGCATCTGTGTTAGGTCCCACACAGTCTTCACTGATATTTCCCCAAAATGTGTCATTTTCTTTTTTGGTCATTTTTCTATTCCTTTTGCTTTGTTTCCCAATTATCTATGAAACTTTTTTGGGTAATCAATAAATTGCTTATTTTGTACTTTTCATTTCTATTTATTGTATATTTTTTAAGTTTTTCTGCCTGTGCTGATATCTTTACTTTAGTATTTGCAATAGTGTATGACAGACCCTGGTCTGTCTGTGGACTGTATTAGCAAACAGGTTGGAGGAGACAGATCAGCAAAGCTTCTGCATGCAGATGATATGGCATTACATGCAGACTCCAAACAAGAACTTCAGCAAGTGACAGAGGGATGGAATGCAAAGCTGAAAGCACAAGGGGGAAAGCTGAGTACAGGTAAAACAGTTGTAATGGCAGCAAACGGGAGAAATCAGAAGAAGAAGATGCAAATTGAGGCAGAAGTGAAAATACTAGAACAGGCTGATAGCTTCAAGTATCTGGAAATAGAGAGGAAGTCTGAATGAGGCAGTCAAAGCTAGAATCAGGAGGACTGCAGCTAACTGGCACAGAGTGTCAGGGGTAGTGTGTGACAGAAGAATGCCAAAGAATCTGAAAAGTAAATTGTACAAAACTGTGGTATGTCCAGTACTGCTGTGTAGTACAGAAACCTGGGCAGTTAAGGCAAAGTAGTTGAGAAAGCTAGAGCTAATAGAGATGAAGTGCCTGAAATGGGTGGTAGGATGCAGACTGCGGGACAGATAAAGAAATGACGACATCTAAGCAGAAGCCTAAACAGCTCCAATGCACTTGAGTGTGCTTGTGTGTAGCTGTTTTTAAAGAAAGAAAGAGAAAAAAATAACTCTCTGATTCTACTGCAAAATGTATATTGTGTTTATGAATCAGACTTCATAGCACAGAAAATTTAAATGTTTAGTATTACACAGTCAGTAAAAATGTCCAGCACAAATGGCATCATCATCATCCTATTTCAGGAAGAAAGAAATTGTTTGTAATAACTTCAACATCTAAAATTAATATGGCGGTGGAGCTCAGTATATTTGCTACATTTCACCATAGACTTCACAAAAGAGAACAGAATTGACAATATCACTATTTAGTCTTATTTTATTTATATTTGTTTTACAGAGTAGAGAACTGATCTCCACGGACCTTCTTCCGACTCCGCCTGGGAGCAGCTTCTGTTTAAGTGACTTGTTAGAGTCACACAGTTAGGATATGGAGGCTGAGAGAATCAAACCTTGTACCACTGGACCACAGGAAATACCTCATTAACAGCAAAGCATATCAAGAGAAGAATTATTTCTGAATACTGAAGAAGATTACATGTGATTCCATTTCAAGAGGATGTCAGGAGGACATTGCTGGTACTACTAACTTGTCAGTTGTAGGGAAAGGTACAGAAATACTGCTTAAAGGAAATAATTTGGAAATACCTAGAAAACTAGTAGGGTACATAACCCAAGAGACAGTATAGAGCCATATCTGACAGATAATGCCATATAAATCTAATAAATATATTTTACTAGAAAATTGGGATATTACATTTGAAATGAGATGGGAACAAGAACTACTTTGACATTAGCAAGGCATCTGACACAGTGTGATACAGAATAGTGAAAAAATAGACCTGGGAGATAATACGTGAGTCCTAGGGTGACAGTATGGGTAATATACTAACAGGGGTCACAGTAAATGGGATCCAATCAGATGAAAGGATGGTGACCACTGAGATATCACAGGGGTCAGTATTGCTGTTTGTCCTTTTCACTATCTTTATAATTGTCATGTGGGACACTTGGATGGAAAAGTTTACATTTTTGTCAGTAATGTAAAGCTATAAAACAGGACTGATACACAAAAAAGACTGGAAAAGATAAAAAAGAAATTTTATATAAACAGAGCAATAGTCTAAAACATGGCAGCTTAAATTCAGTACAAAAATGCAAATAAATGTATTATGGAAGCAGAAAACCCAAGAAAGGGGTGCCCAGCCTAATCAGACTAAAAAAAAGTACCAACAACAGAGGAAAGCAACCTGTAAGCATTCATATCAGGTCATCTAAAGGACAAGGAAGGCTGATGGAGTACTAGAAAGCATAGGAAGCAATGTCACATTAAAAAACACAAAACTATTATCCCCAGAAATTTGACAGTAAGTAAAACATATCTCAGAGCAGTAGCTAGGCTGGGTGAAGGTGCAGCTGCCTAGGAATAAGCTGTCAGAGGAGTGTTTGGCAGGTACCAATAGTTCAAGGAGTGCCATACAAGGATATCATGGTTCCTTAAATGAAATCCAGTACTGTATTTACAGTCATGTCTGAAACGCTCAGTGTGTGGTGATTATGTGTAAAGCTGCTTGCTGCAATTTTAGGGACAATCTAGACAGAAAGCTATATAATAAACAGGTAGAGAAGCTTAACTAATATAACATTTAGGAAAACAATCAAAGTACAACAGAATGGAACCCTTTAAGTACATCTTAGATTTAAAAGAGGTACTTCATAAAGAACAAAGGGTACTGCGGTAGTGGTGCTGTGGTAGCGTTGTCACCTCACAGTAAGACGTTGTCCTGTTCGGTTCTCAGCTAGAGCGTCTTCTGTGTGGAGACATGCGTGAATGGGCGTACCTTCGTTGAAGGTTGTGCATCAGGGCCGGCAACTCGGCATGTAAAAATCTACTGCCAATCATTAGCGGACTGGAGTTCTGCTGTGGTGACCCCTAACCGGGAAAAGCCAAAAGACACAACAACTTCATAAAGAACAAGATAGAAGGAGAAATATGAGAATATGAAGACACTAACTGAGGTTACAAGTTGGATGGTTCAAGACAGATACAATGTAGTGTAGTACTGTTATTATTATTATTATTATTATTATTATTATTATTATTATAATTAATTGCACCCCTCCTGACCTTCTGCTGACTTTTTGGGCTATGTTCCTACACAACCCATCTGCTCCCCCTGGTGCCTCTGTAGCTCCTTACTAGACAATCATGGATGAGTCCCTTCACTGGTTCAGTCCTCCAAATTCTTGGAGATTTGGCCTTGTACAGTGCTGTAATTCCTAGAGCTGGAGAGTGAAGCCCCTTTAGGGATTCACAAACTGAGTGCTGGGAGCCATCATCCTGCAGCAGTAGTTAATCACAGTCTCTTCCCTAGACCAACAATTCACAACGGCATCAGGACATCCTTATCCCCCACCCTCTTACTGAACTGCTGAACTGCAAGGCTTCCGCTGACCACCAGAGGTCATACAGGCAGAAATTTTCCCCAACCTCACCCCGGGGTGGGAGAGCTGGGCATCAGCTGCTTCTTCCTATCCCCATGGCCAGCCATATCAGCAGCCCAAGTCTGTTCCTGAACTTAAGATTGTCAGTGGCACAAATGGATGCCCTGCTTCAATAAACTATAAGGTCATCGATAGAGTGGTAGAGAATTAGAACAACATTCCTGTGAGGTGGTGTGAGCAAGAACAGTGGCACAGATAAAACACAATTCTTCTGAGTTACTGAGAAAGAAGTAAGCTGCCTGTTAACTGGGGTCTGTAGATGATTTAATATCGAGGACTAGAGGCTGCTTGGATTTCCTTTTAGAATCTATGTTTTGTGTACTTCTGACTTGTCCAGAGTCACAAACTCTGCCAGTGGAAGATAAGTGAATTCAGACCCAGGTTTGTATTCCAAGAGAGACACCGCATCAGCTGTATAGAAGGAATATATTTTTTACCTCCTGTTACTGGACTCAGTGAACTGTTTTATATGTAAACATATTATAAGCTGCAGCCAGCAAGCTTGTAAATGTGGCCACACATCTTTTAGGATTTGGAAAGTAGAATGTTGCTGGTTTATATTTTTAGATGTTGTTTTTACTGACAAGACAGTGATGATGGCTATGATACTTTTTGTGCTTTTCCATAACAGACTCACTGCCTCTTTGAAGAACATTCATACCATATTGCCTTGTTTATATTTTGGTAATACTTGTGAATTACTGCATTAGCAAAGCAAAAAGCTATTTACAAAGAGTCATAGACTTAAGTTAGTATCACAAATCAAGAAAAAAAGAAAAGTGCACTGTGCTAAGTTGTTTTTCATTGTGCAGACTCAATGTTGGCACGTGTCTTCCCTAATTCATCAGTGCCACACTACTCACGCGCTTCTTGCTGACATTCTGATAAACAAACTTGATCCTTTAAAGAATGTTGAGGGCAGTTATGTATGTAGCTCAGCTTACAGTTAGGTTACGGTCTGATTACCTCCTACTGATCTTTATCCCATCCTAAAACTCATCTTGCAAAACAATAAAGTATACTAAGTCACAGAAGGGCACAACTATTACTTAATATTTTGTTATACTGAAGGGAGTTGGCTGTCTGGTTTTTTTTTAGTTGACAAGATAGAAACTTAAGCTGGACCACTTACTTAAATATTCCATCTAGAATCTGTATGTATGACTGGTGATTGTTCTATAAAGGTTAGGACAGCTCTTGCCTGCTGTGTTGTAATCCTAGGTGTTTACTGTTTTGACACAAAAACAGAGAGCTACTTCTCAGCTGTAGGGTACTTTAATCAGTAAACAAACTGAAGCTTTTCCCTTCTCTGAGGCCTCTACCTTCTAGTGAAATGGCAGACTGACTGAAAGATGAATAAAAATACAGAAGTAAAATAAGAATTAGAAGAGAAATATTGCAGATGCTTTTAGAGTTTAGAAACGTACTTGTCTAAATTAGGCAATGCACCTAAATTGCTGCTGTTAGGCTGTCTTTTGTAGCAGTAGGACTTACTTTAGGCCCCTACTTCCATCTTTAGTCACGTGTGTGGGGGGGGGGCACTGGCAAGCACACACTGTATACACTATAGCATACATCCAGGATTACAACAAATGCATTTAAAAATCTTTTCTGAAAAAAAAAAGCTTTTGTCGTCTTAAACCTTCGTAGTCCCCCTCACAGTATAGGAATGCTGTCCAGTTTGGTTTGATGTTGGCTGTCTGCAAGCTACCGAGGTACACATTCACAGGGCCCAAGCCTGTAGTTAAAACTTCTTTCATTAAAAAAAAAAAAAAAAAAAACTGCTGTGACAAGCCCTTTCCAGACATGTTTTTTTTTTTTTTTTTAGTTTTTATTCATTGTTTGCTGCTTCAAGGAGAAGGTATCTTGTGTATTAATTAATTTTTTTTGACTGTAAGATAGATATGAAATGTAGTGATATTGGGGGGTTAGGACATGACCCAGAGATTTTGATCTGTAAATTTATATTGGCTGCAGATGCATTGG